>NC_069502.1:736378247-736618247 GCF_027579735.1 Bombina bombina | reverse complement strand
ATTATTTATAGGATGTATAGCAGTGTTTAATACTCCTAAAGAGTCTTGCAATACTTTATCAGCCCATGTATTAAGAATCATCTTGCACCATTCAGTAAGCTGCAGGGACCTTACAATATATAAATTTAAACGGTAAAGTCTAAAATCAAAGTATGTCTCTTTAAATACACTTTATACAAACGCATATGTAATTATCTAGCATTCTTCTAAAAAGTTGTAGCCACAAGGAAAGGACTAAGAATTAAAAATAGTACTGGGATGCAGTTTCTTAATTTGATTATTTTTTCTAACTTAACCCCTTAATGACAACTGACGTACCAGGTACGTCATGCAAAAACTAACAGTTAATGACAATAGACCTACCTATATGGAGGCATCCTGCAATACCTTTTTACAAGCCTCCGATGCAGAGAGAGCCACTCTGTGGTCCTCTCTGTACCGGTAGCAATGGTGCCGTTTGTTGGTGGGTGGGAGCGTAGCAGCGAGGCGGGTGGGCGGCCCATAGCTACCCGGCATCCTGTAAGTGCAAGGTGCACGCCGGTTGCCGGAGCGTGCGGGGGGGGGGGCACGGGGGCACGCGCATTAGCCACTGACACCAATGAGATCATCAGAGGGAGAGGGGAAAAAAAGTTAAATAAAATTAAATATAAAAGGATCTGTGAGGGGGAGGGGGATGGGGGTATTGAGGGGGGGGGGGGGGCTGCTACACTACAGAAAAAGTTTGAAGGTCAAAAGAAAAAAAAAAAATGTTATTTTAGGGGGCAAACTGGTTACTGGCAGACAGCTGCCAGTACCCAAGATGGCGGCAATTAGGTATCAGGGGGGTTAGAGAGCTGGGGGGGGGGATCAGGTAGGTTGGGGGCTAAGTCAGGGGTCCATCACAGCTGAATAAATATTTAAAAAAATAAAAATAACTCCTTTTATTTACAGGGAGTGCAGCATTATTAGGCAAGTTGTATTTTTGAGGATTAATTTTATTATTGAACAACAACCATGTTCTCAATGAACCCAAAAAACTCATTAATATCAAAGCTGAATAGTTTTGGAAGTAGTTTTTAGTTTGTTTTTAGTTATAGCTATTTTAGGGGGATATCTGTGTGTGCAGGTGACTATTACTGTGCATAATTATTAGGCAACTTAACAAAAAACAAATATATACCCATTTTAATTATTTATTTTTACCAGTGAAACCAATATAACATCTCAACATTCACAAATATACATTTCTGACATTCAAAAACAAAACAAAAACAAATCAGTGACCAATATAGCCACCTTTCTTTGCAAGGACACTCAAAAGCCTGCCATCCATGGATTCTGTCAGTGTTTTGATCTGTTCGCCATCAACATTGTGTGCAGCAGCAACCACAGCCTCCCAGACACTGTTCAGAGAGGTGTACTGTTTTCCCTCCTTGTAAATCTCACATTTGATGATGGACCACAGGTTCTCAATGGGGTTCAGATCAGGTGAACAAGGAGGCCATGTCATTAGATTTTCTTCTTTTATACCCTTTCTTGCCAGCCACGCTGTGGAGTACATGGACGCGTGTGATGGAGCATTATCCTGCATGAAAATCATGTTTTTCTTGAAGGATGCAGACTTCTTCCTGTACCACTGCTTGAAGAAGGTGTCTTCCAGAAACTGGCAGTAGGACTGGGAGTTGAGCTTGACTCCATCCTCAACCCGAAAAGGCCCCACAAGCTCATCTTTGATGATACCAGCCCAAACCAGTACCTTGCTGGCGTCTGAGTTGGACTGGAGCTCTCTGCCCTTTACCAATCCAGCCACGGGCCCATCCATCTGGCCCATCAAGACTCTCTCTCATTTCATCAGTCCATAAAACCTTAGAAAAATCAGTCTTGAGATATTTCTTGGCCCAGTCTTGACGTTTCAGCTTGTGTGTCTTGTTCAGTGGTGGTCGTCTTTCAGCCTTTCTTACCTTGGCCATGTCTCTGAGTATTGCACACCTTGTGCTTTTGGGCACTCCAGTGATGTTGCAGCTCTGAAATATGGCCAAACTGGTGGCAAGTGGCATCTTGGCAGCTGCACGCTTGACTTTTCTCAGTTCATGGGCAGTTATTTTGCGCCTTGGTTTTTCCACACGCTTCTTGTGACCCTGTTGACTATTTTGAATGAAACGCTTGATTGTTCGATGATCACGCTTCAGAAGCTTTGCAATTTTAAGAGTGCTGCATCCCTCTGCAAGATATCTCACTATTTTTTACTTTTCTGAGCCTGTCAAGTCCTTCTTTTGACCCATTTTGCCAAAGGAAAGGAAGTTGCCTAATAATTATGCACACCTGATATAGGGTGTTGATGTCATTAGACCACACCCCTTCTCATTACAGAGATGCACATCACCTAATATGCTTAATTGGTAGTAGGCTTTCGAGCCTATACAGCTTGGAGTAAGACAACATGCATAAAGAGGATGATGTGGTCAAAATACTCATTTGCCTAATAATTCTGCACTCCCTGTAGTACTGGCAGATTTTCTGCCAGTACTTAAGATGGCAGGGACAATTGTGGGGTGGGGGAGGGAAGAGAGCTGTTTGGGAGGGATCGGGGGGGTGTGATGTGTCAGGTGGGAGGCTGATCTCTACACTAAAGCTAAAATTAACCCTGCAAGCTCCCTACAAGCTACCTAATTAACTCCTTCACTGCTGGGCATTTAGCGGCCTTCTAATTACCAAAAAGCAACGCAAAAGTCATATAAGTCTGCTATTTCTGAACAAAGGGGATCCCAGAGAAGTTTTTACAACAATTTGTGCCATAATTGCACAAGCTGTTTGTAAATAATTTCAGTGAGAAACCTAAAATTGTTGATCGGATCATGCCGGACAGAGATTTGTTAAATAGGCCCCATAGAACATATTCTGCTATGTGCAGAACATTGAAATGTGAAATATTTACAATAAATACATAGTATAACACTTTATATGTATACATAAATAATGTATTTATGTGTTTATATGTGTTTTAATGTCTGTAAATACATATATACACATATAAATACATATGTGCACACATATAAATAAATATATATATATATATATATATATATATTTATATATATATATATACACACACACACATACATAAACATATTTAGAGATGTATATGTATTTATCTCTAAGTTAAAGCCCATTGCATTCCTTTTTCCCCCTAACACCTAATTTTTATTAGATAGTGTTATTATGAGTGTAACTGTACATTTAAGTCAATCTTTAATTAGTTTTTTGACCCTTCAAGTGTAACAGTTATCCAGAGCTCTTCAGTCTCGGTAATCATTCTAGCGTAATTCACAGTTGCACTGTTCGTGTTTACTTTCAAATTGTATTACGAGCGGAATATAAAGGGACTTTACAGCCAAACTCCATGAATGCATTTCAGTTTTGAATAGAATCATTTTTGTAATATACATGCATTAGCAAAAATGCTTCTAATAAAAGCTATAGCTGTTTTAAAAGTGTATTTAAGTATGCACCGTGCATACGCATTTTAATCACAGTACTTGCTCAGAGAGCCAAAGGTGCTTGTACCATCCAGTAATGACTCAATTTGTTAATTGCTGACATGATACAAGCACCCACTGGTGCTCTGAGCAGCTGCAGTAGTTACAATTCTGGTGCACTGAGAATATCTAGCTATGCTTCACTTGCATGTGCAGAGAAAAATGTTAACACTAAAACAGTGATAAGTTTTACTAGAAGCATTTTTGCCATTACATGTATATTGTAAATAGGTGTCTATTCAATTATGTAATTCATCTATGTGCATTTAAATTTTGACCGGAATGTCACTTTGATTTGGGTGGAAAAGACCTCGAAATTCCGATTTCGCTCACGCACAAACAATAGCGCACTTCTAGTAATCTAGTCCTAAATACATAATATTGAGGTTATTCTCCACCTCCTTCTAGTCATAGGTGCCACCATGTTAAAATATTTCACTTGTATTCCAAAGCGGATGTGTTTCGAAAATGGCAGCAGACATTTTTAGAGGGAGGTGCATGAAATGTATCTAGTGCCAGATTATGAGTGGTGAGGAGCGTAAACGTGATCCCTAGAATGCAGGGTTTTTAACGCTCTAATCCATATTACAAGTGGTGCACTGTTTAAGACTTGTTTGAACAAACTCACAGTCATTTTCGCTCCCCATATTTTCTATGGGCGCCGTATAGCGGCAATGTGCCCTCATATTACAAGTTTAAAGTAAATGCAATTGTTCAAACTCAATCACATTTAATGCTCAAACGCTTTACACAAGTTTGCGTAAAGAGTTTGGGGGGAAAAAGTTGCACTGGTCTATACTATTAACCCCTAAACCGACATGCCCCACACATCACCATTACATAAAAATAAAAAAACTAACATTACAGAAAATAAAAAAATTAACATTACAGAAAATAACAAAAAAATTATCAAAAATAAAAAATCGACAGTTATGCCTTTTCTAAAGTTAAACCCCCCTCCCAAAAAATAAAGCCTAAAATAAAAAAAAACTATACTAACACTAAAAGTTACTATAGCAATAGTCCTTAGAAGTGCTTTTTGTAGGGCATTGCCCAACACATAGCTCTTTAAAAAAAAAAAAAATACAACTCTATTTTACAATAAAAGTAACCCCAACCCCTGCAAAAAAAGCGTATCTAAAAAACCTACTCTAAAAATTGCCCATTTGGTAGGGCATGCCCTAAAGCAATTTCAGCTCTTTTGCTGTATTAAAAAAGTAATCTTGCAAAAACCCTAAACTTAATTAAAAACCCTATCCAAAAAATGATTGCCCTGAAAAAGATATTTGGTTGGGCATTGCCCTGATAAGGGCATTTGGTAGGGCAGTGCCCTAAAGCTCTTTTGCTGCCCAAAATAAAAATAAAAAAAACAATCTAAAAAACCCCTATCCTATTAAAAAGATGCCCTGAAAAGGCATGTTATCTTAGCTTTTTTACACCCTAAGTTAAAAATAAAAAACTCACCCCAAAAAATCCTATTGCTAAACCCCAAAATTGGTACTCACCAAACTTGAATCTAGCTCCTGGTGATCGCCTCTGGAGGTGCTCCTCGTCTTTCTTCATCTATGGCGGTGCTACACTGGGCCATTCTTCACTCCATCTTCTATCTTCCATCCGATGCTGCTTCTTCTTTTCTTCTTCCTGATCCATCTTCATGCGGTCACTGCCACACACTGATGCTTGAATGCAAGGTTCCCCCTTATATAAGGGTGCCCTTGCATTCCTATTGGTTGATTTTTAAATCCAAATTCAAATCAGCCAATAGAATAAAAGCTTTTTCTTAGAACATATTCCCCTAGGTGAAGAATGTGAAATATATATCCCTTAAAACAAAGTGAATGTTCTGTTTGTTTATTTTTTGTCTTTTTACTAGAAATACTTTAAATAATTGGTTCTTCACTTAAAAGAAATTGTTATTTTTATTTTTAAATAAACAAGATATCTATATACAGTACACCCCTCACATTTTTGTAAATATATTATTTTATATTTTCATGTGACAACACTGAAGAAATTACACTTTTCTAAAATGAAAAGTAGTGAGTGTACGGCCTGCATAACAGTGTAAATTTGCTGTCCCCTCAAAATAACTCAACACACAGCTATCAATGTCTAAACCGATGGCAACAAAAGTGAGTACAACCCTAAGTGGAAATGTCCAAATTGGTCCCAATTAGCCATTTCCCTCCCCAGTGTCATGTGACTCATTAGTGTTACAATGTGGTGTGAATGGGGAGCAGGTGTGTTAAATTTAGTGTTATCCCTCTCACACTCTCTCATACTGGTCACTGGAAGTTCAACATGGCACCTCATGGCAAAGAACTCTCTGAGGATCTGAAAAAAGAATTGTCGCTCTACATAAAGAGGGCCTAGGCTATAAGAAGATTTCCAAGACTCTGAAATTGAGCTGCAGCATGGTGGGCAAGACTATACAGCGGTTTCACAGGACAGGTTCCACTCAGAACAGGCCTTGCCATGGTCGATCAAAGAAGTTGAGTGCTTGTGCTCAGTGTCATATCCAGAGGTTGTCTTTGGGAAATAGACATATGAGTGCTGACAGCATTGCTGCAGAGGTTGAAGGGGTGGGGGTCAGCCTGTCAGTGCTCAGACCATACACCGCACACTGCATCAAATTGGTCTGCATGGGTGTCATCCCAGAAGGAAGCCTCTTCTAAAGATGATGCACAAGAAAGCCCACAAACAGTTTGCTGAAGACAAGCAGACTAAGGACATGGATTACTGGAACCATGTCCTGTGGTCCGATGAGACCAAGATAAACTTATTTGGTTCAGATGGTGTCAAGCGTGTGTGGTGGCAACCAGGTGAGGAGTACAAAGAGAAGTGTGTCTTGCCTACAGTCAAGCATAGTGGTGGGAGTGTCATGGTCTGGGACTACATGAGTACTGCTGGCACTGGGGAGCTATAGTTTATTGAGGGAACCATGAATTCCAACATGTACTGTGACATACTGAAGCAGAGCATGATTCCCTCCCTTCAGAGACTGGGCTGCAGAGCAGTATTCCAACATGGTAACGGCCCCAAACACACCTACAAGACAACCACTGCCTTGCTAAAGAAGCTGAGGGTAAAGGTGATAGACTAGCCAAGCATGTCTCCAGACCTAAACCCTATTGAACATCTGTGGGGCATACTCAAATGGAATGTGGGGGAGCGCAAGGTCTCTAATATCCACCAGCTCTGTGATGTCATGGAGGAGTGGAAGAGGACTCCAGTGGCAACCTGTGAAGCTCTGGTGAACTCCATGCCCAAGAGGGTTAAGGCATTGCTCGAAAATAATGGTGGCCACACAAAATATTGACACTTTGGGCCCAATTTGGACATTTCCACTTAAGGGTTTACTCACTTTTGTTGCCAATGGTTTAGACATTAATGGCTGTGTGTTGAGTTATTTTGAGGGGACAGCAAATTTACACTGTTATACAGGCTGTACATTCACTACTTTACATTGTAGCAAAGTGTCATTTCTTCAGTGTTGTCACATGAAAAGATATAATAAAATATTTACAAAAATGTGAGGGGTGTACTCACTTTTGTGAGATACTGTATATAGCTGTAGATATATACTTTCAAAATATGTGTACATATATATATATATATATATATATATATAAATACAAATATGATTTTCTTCTAAAGAAGGACAAGAACAAAGGTATCTAAAGTATTTCTTATCGGACCTTCAGCTTTGACACAGTAAGCCTGGCACACCTTCAAGTTAGCGTCTGAATGAAAGCAAGAAGAAGCTTTTGTAGCACACCCCATAATGGGGAAAGGGAGTTAGTATGGTCACGCTATCTGACCTTTGGACTTTAGCTTTGGTAAATGAGGCCCTTTGTGTTTTGCTTATGGTTTTGTGCCTTGATCATTTACATACTACTTGCTTCTCTATATTAATGAAAGGGTTCTAGTGTTAATGTCAGAAATAAGCAAATGAAGAGGTTCCTATCAGAGGTGCACCTAAGCACAAAGCATTCCAAACAACCTCATATTCTCACCAATGAGGAATTTTTAAACAACTCTGTATTAAGTCTTTACAATACTACACACACACACACACACACACAATAAAACACCACACATAATACCAAAAAATGCACACAACACACCCAATACCACACCACACACAGCACCACACAATACCATGCCCCACACAATACTACAGACTGCACACAGCACACCAGTACCACACCACATACAGTACTACACCACACAGACAGTACCCCACACACAATACCATACACTGCACACACAACAACACACAAAATACACACACTCAAATACACTATTCCACACTCAGACTCACACACAGACAAACACAGATTAGGACAGAAGGGTCCTGCTTCCAAGAGAGCTTGTAATTGAATTAGTATTTTTAGAAATTTAAGTAAATGCATTTAATCATACTTGAAGAAATACAACAGTGATCATTCCACATTAACAGGCATCTCCATAAACAATATGTAGGGGGTACACAGGGTTCCATTATTAAAAGCAGAGGGACCCCTAATAAATGCCAGTACCAGAAATAATAATAATTAAGCATTCACCTATATTTGCACATTACTTGCATTTGCTGACTGCATTTTTCAATGTAAGCTAACCAATAACAAATAATAGAGTACTGTAGACAAAAAAAAAATACAAATCTGAGAAAAGAACAGTCCATTTAGATGAAATATACTGTATATATACATGAAAATGTAAAAAAGCTGTTTAAAAGGCCCAGATAATTCTCGAAAAATGCTTGATATTCTCACGGAGGCCTCACGTTTGAAGTTACCCATGCTGGCCCTGTCGTTAGATGCGGAAAAAGCGCTTGACAGGGTCAGATGGGACTACTTATGGTGTACGCTTGATCAGTTTGGCATACCAGGCAAGGTGATTAAGGCAATTCGGGCCCTGTACTCCTGCCCTTCTGCAGTGGTTAAGGGCCTAGGATTCGCTTCCCCGGAAATCCGTATCCCTAATGGTACTAGACAGGGGTGTCCCCTGTCACCCCTAATCTTTACACTAGCCATTGAGCCTTTGGCCCAAGCCATTAGGAATTCCCACATGATACGAGGTGTTAGGTTTGGCAGAGAAGTTGTGAAAATAGCACTGTTCGCGGACGACGTGACATTATTCCTAACAAATCCATTAGGCTCTTTGCCTGCTCTCTTTGACCTCATCTCCAAATTTGGTGCCCATAGCTATTACAAGGTCAATGTTTCCAAGACTGAGGCTTTGCCTGTTGGCATCCCGGCATTTGAGCTAGATGTTCTGCGAACGTCGTATTCCTTCCAATGGTCACAAAATACCATTCGGCACTTGGGAGTGCAGCTTGGTCCTGACCCGAAGTTGGTAATTGCCATAAATTACTCAGATATTATTAGAGAAGTCACTGAGCTCACCACCTCCTGGGGTCTCAAAGAGATCTCATGGCTAGGCCACATAGCATCTTTTGGGGTAAAAAACAAGTGAGGGGAGCTGTGTGTAGTTCAATACATAAATAATATGTGTTACCGTGACCTTTAAATGAGCTTCTCGTTTTGGTTTCAAAATTCAATCATAATATATATTGCACTGTGATAAGGTAAACAAATAGGTGAAAATTGGGTGAAATATAGTGAAAATATGACTACAAGAGGTTAAAAAACAAAATATTTAATTGTTGCCATACAAAACAATATTGGACTAGATAATATATTCTGATAGGATAATAAGTGGTAAAGAGCTCTATTACCTTGCGTATATTATATATTAAAATTCCTTAATCACAAGTTAAAATTGACAATAAATTCACAATAAATTCATTCTATAGTGTTCAAAGCATATGATAAAAACAGATTAAGTTAAAATAATTAACGCAGGAGGTGGAAATAAATGTTCATCTGATGAATTGCAAGTATCTTTTGATGTGACTTTAAATGTGACTTTTAGTTGGAAATGAAATTACTCACAGTTTGCTTGAAATAATTTTTCCAGGTGTCTGATTGGTTGAAACAGACAAGCCTTTATGTGAATAAAATAATTTTTCGCTGTAGTTAAAACTTGTAGATCGAAATTGTAGATGAAGATAACAACTACTGGATGGTAAAGATGCTGAAACTGTTTACCTAAACTGGGTTTGCAGGAGTTTCAGTTGTTGATAAAACTTGGTTCTATATGTAACGTAGGAGGTGGAAATAAATGTTCATCTGATGAATTGCAAGTATCTTTTGATGTGACTTTAGATGTGACTTTTAGTTGGAAATGAAATTACTCACAGTTTGCAGGAAATAGTTTTTCCAGGTGTCTGATTGGTTGAAACAGACAAGCCTTTATGTGAATAAAATAATTTTTCCGCTGTAGTTGAAACTTGTAGATAGAAATTGTAGATGAAGATAACAACTACTGGATGGTAAAGATGCTGAAACTGTTTACCTAAACTGGGTTTGCAGGAGTTTCAGTTGTTGATAAAACTTGGTTCTGTATATTTAAACTGTCATCTAAGACTTGGTTTGCAGGAGTTTCAGTTGTTGGTATGACTTAATTATAGAAACTGTTTACCTTGTATTTATTTGCTGGAGTTTCTATTTTTCTGGTTGCGTGAGGTGTTTGAACGCTTCTCTTTGTAGGTGTCTGCTTGTAGCTGAAACTATATACCCTCCCAGGGTTTGCTGGAGTTTCAGTGATTGATGGTTGATCTGTAGTGAAACTGTTTACCTAGGAAAGGTTTGCAGGAGTTTCAAACCACCTGTTGGTTATAAAAATCTTTTCTTAAGAGTTGCTGGAGCTGTATACCTTTTTCAAGGTTTGCTGGAGCTTCAGGTCTGGTGAGTGTCCACTTTAAGTCTTGTGGTGCTCGGTGTATAGCAATCCTGGGTAGTCTCAGATGCTGATAAAGGCTGAAGCCGAAACGCGTAGATTTGCCCCTAGTGTGCACTCCAACAACTCAAGTCTGCATCTGAGACTACCCAGGATTGCTATACACTGAGCACCACAAGACTTAAAGTGGACACTCACCAGACCTGAAGCTCCAGCAAACCTTGAATAAGGTATACAGCTCCAGCAACTCTTAAGAAAAGATTTTTATAACCAACAGGTGGTTTGAAACTCCTGCAAACCTTTCCTAGGTAAACAGTTTCACTACAGATCAACCATCAATCACTGAAACTCCAGCAAACCCTGGGAGGGTATATAGTTTCAGCTACAAGCAGACACCTACAAAGAGAAGCGTTCAAACACCTCACGCAACCAGAAAAATAGAAACTCCAGCAAATAAATACAAGGTAAACAGTTTCTATAATTAAGTCATACCAACAACTGAAACTCCTGCAAACCAAGTCTTAGATGACAGTTTAAATATACAGAACCAAGTTTTATCAACAACTGAAACTCCTGCAAACCCAGTTTAGGTAAACAGTTTCAGCATCTTTACCATCCAGTAGTTGTTATCTTCATCTACAATTTCTATCTACAAGTTCCAACTACAGCGGAAAAATTATTTTATTCACATAAAGGCTTGTCTGTTTCAACCAATCAGACACCTGGAAAAATTATTTCCTGCAAACTGTGAGTAATTTCATTTCCAACTAAAAGTCACATCTAAAGTCACATCAAAATATACTTGCAATTCATCAGATGAACATTTATTTCCACCTCCTACGTTACATATAGAACCAAGTTTTATCAACAACTGAAACTCCTGCAAACCCAGTTTAGGTAAACAGTTTCAGCATCTTTACCATCCAGTAGTTGTTATCTTCATCTACAATTTCGATCTACAAGTTTTAACTACAGCGAAAAATTATTTTATTCACATAAAGGCTTGTCTGTTTCAACCAATCAGACACCTGGAAAAATTATTTCAAGCAAACTGTGAGTAATTTCATTTCCAACTAAAAGTCACATTTAAAGTCACATCAAAAGATACTTGCAATTCATCAGATGAACATTTATTTCCACCTCCTACGTTAATTATTTTAACTTAATCTGTTTTTATCATATGCTTTGAACACTATAGCATGAATTTATTGTGAATTTATTGTCAATTTTAACTTGTGATTAAGGAATTTTAATATATAATATACGCAAGGTAATAGAGCTCTTTACCACTTATTATCCTATCAGAATATATTATCCAGTCCAATATTGTTTTGTATGGCAACAATTAAATATTTTGTTTTTTAATCTCTTGTAGTCATATTTTCACTATCTTTCACCCAATTTTCACCTATTTGTTTACCTTATCACAGTGCAATATATATTATGATTGAATTTTGAAACCAAAACGAGAAGCTCATTTAAAGGTCACGGTAACACATATTATTTATGTATTGAAATACACACAGCTCCCCTCACTTGTTTTTTACCCCATCGATCCCTCACAGTTGTTTGAAGGAACAGCTGTTTATCAGGGTTGAGCTGTCTCAATCCAATAGGTGCACTCACTCTTAACTGTTTTTCACATAGCATCTTTTAAAATGACGATCCTACCTAAAATTCTCTATTATTTTCGTTGAATTCCTCTTAATGTTCCGAGTGCCCTAATTGATAAGCACCAATCTCTTGGTCAAAGCTATATCTGGGGTAAGTCTAAACCACGTATTGCATCAAAAATACTTCAGAAAAGATATGAGCAGGGAGGTGTAGCTATGCCTAGCATACAGAGTTACTATGAAGCTGCCAGACTCTCTCATATTTCGGCATGGGCGGACAAAGGAGAACCGCAGGGGTGGAAGTGCATAGAAGCTTTTGACCTCCCCGTGGGATTGGGCTTAGCTGACTTACCCTGGGTCCCTGACTACCATCTAGATACTCTGGGAATTAAGAATGTCATTATTAGGGAAAATTTAAAAACCTGGCATAATCTTAGGAATCTACCTGAGGTCGCCCCGCATCCATCTCCTATACATTCTTTACCGGCCTTACTTGCAGCCCTGCCTGATACACATGTGCTACAATGGGAAGAGTGGGACTTGAGACGGATTTCCTGCTTATACCCCTCGGGCACGTTGCTCACACACAGAGCAATATAGGCTCTGTCATTCAAGACCCCCCTTTATGGACCACATTTGAATACTCTAGGCTGTATGCCTTCTTGATATCTTGGGGTTTTCCTAAAGTTCTCAATAGACCCCTGACCAACTGGGAAAAACTGTGGCAGGTCCATGTTAAGACTCCTAGACTTATATCATTCCACTATAATCTACTACAGGCGTCCACGAATAAGGATAGACCCTGGCAACTTAGGGCCTGGGAGGGAGACTTATCAAGACCAATTACGGACAAGGACCTACATATAGCTATGACTTTAACCAAGAAGACTGTACATTGTGCAAACACCCTATAATCATATATGAAATTGTTCCTGAAATGGTACTATACCCCTTCCAGACTTTCGCAGATGTTCCCTACAGCATCCCCTCTCTGCTGGAGAGAATGTGAACTAAGAGGCTCAGATATTCATATATGGTGGGACTGCCCAAAATTAAAACCCATTTGGAATCAAATATCTAACCTTTGCTCCACTCTTGGGATGACTGTCTCGCTCACCCCTGAGATAGCTTTACTACACATGTTCCCACGAAATGTCCCGACTCCTTTGTCTAAATGAATAATCTTTATTCTCGCAGCCACGAAGCTGGCGATAGTGAGAACATAGAAGCAGACCCAACCCCCAGATATTACAGCTGTCACCTCTATAATGCAGGTATACGCCAAGATGGAAAAAAGTTTTTACTTTAGTATGGACAAGGAGGAACTCTATTGGCAGATTTGGGAACCCTGGTTCAGTTATCAGGGGGACAGTAGACAAGCATGCAGATATGAGGAGACCCCTAGACAACCACCCGGTGAAGCTTAGTTCCAAAATTTAATGCGAATCTGCTGCCTAGTTAAGGACCCCCATCTGCTCCCTCCTATTCTTAAACTTTGGCATGTGCTCCCCCTCCCCTCCTTCTTTACCCCCCTCCCCCTCACTATATTATGTGACCTCTTACCCCCTGCCCCACCCCTTATCCTTTTCTTTTCTCACCTCTTCTGTAACAGACTTCCCCGCCTGGAGATGTGCACTATGTTTAACCCGCTGGGTTACTGGAAGAAGTATGTTAAATGGTATCCATTGGCTGACTTTTCAAAGCCATTATAAGGTTCAGTTAATATCTTTGAGTATTGCACTACACCAATTTTTATATTTAAGATATGATAATTATTGCTCACCTTGTAAGATCTCTTAAATTAGAGAGACTTTATGTATGTATACCATACTCTTTTGATTGTTCATGTAGACAAGCTAATTGTATTTACCAAGTGAACATTATTAGACCTATGATTGTAACAGAAATTGATGAACCTGCTGTTGTTATTAACAAGTTTATTTTATAATAAAAATTGTTTTTGGAAAAAAAAAAAAAAAGAAAAAGCTGTTTAAACTAAAATGCACATTACTGGAGTATATCCATTGCCTGGACAGGCCTAGTGTAAAGTAGGTTTGTTCAGTACATGCAAAGCTGTTTTACAAAACAAAAGGCTTTAACATATTTTTAATACATCAGAGAAAATAAATTAGTGCAATGTCTCTTCAAATACTCCCAACTCCCAATTATCCTGTTCTCTGGAGTGAGACTGACAGCCAGCCCAGCAATACAATTTTAACCAACACAGCTTACCTGCTGTCACACTCACTGACTGTGATAGATAGACTGTTAATAATTGTGAGTGATGACTGACTCATATTAAGAATGGTAATCATTCATGATTATATTGTA
Source organism: Bombina bombina (assembly GCF_027579735.1). NCBI lineage: Eukaryota > Metazoa > Chordata > Amphibia > Anura > Bombinatoridae > Bombina > Bombina bombina. Next base: position 736,603,981 of record NC_069502.1, on the reverse strand, counting down.
TATATTAGGGAATATAGACCTAACCTTCAGCTTTAAACTGAGCTGAGTTATTTTTTCACTCTTCTGATTTCATCTTGTGCACAGATCACCTCAGTAAATAAAGGCGTTTAGCAATAAAAATGCCCCTAATACTCACACTCACTCATACACTTTCTCAGTCACAGAGAAACCAGAGTTCTGGCACACCCAGTTTATACAGATTATATTTACTGTAGGCAGAGCAAGAATATCAAACTGTTGAATGAGTAGGGATTACTGTATGAGAGCCCAGCAATAAAATTTTAACCAACACAGCTTAACTGCTGTCACACTCACAATCACAGTAAACTTTTTTTTTTAATTAAACAGCTTACCTGCTGGCTGCTGCGTCACTGGTCTGCGTCTATTCGTGTCTGTCTCTCAGTCACTCCAGGTAGACCACTGGTCCAGTGGAGGTTGCTTGCTTTCCGTTTCTATTCCCACTGCTTTCCACCCACCCAGCAACCCACCAAATGGAGAGATTGTGTGGCAGCACAGACACGTGACAAATAAATGTATGGTGGCACTGCACTGATAATCCCCATATGGCCGCAGGCCTCAGAGGAGTTGAGTACATTGGGCGGCCGGGCCTGAAAAAAAGGTCCTCTCTCTCTGACCTCACCTGGGCACCTGCTGAGTCTGCTCCTGGTCATGGTCACAAAATTGGCCCGCCCGGCATCTCTTCTTCCACTAGCACTGTGACTGCCAGCCTCTGTGTTATGTGGACACACACGCGGTATCAGTGTAGTGCAGCTGCATGCTGGTCTAGGCATGTTACTCCGTGCGGCAGTTAAGTAGTGATTGGTCAGGAAGTGCTCTAATCAAACAATCATTCCCCCGGAGCCGGACAGTGTGTGAGTCAGTGTACGGCTGATTTTGGAAAATTGATTGGCTGCTTGTTGAGATTATCATCGAGATGAGATTGAATTTGGAATGATGTGTCTTGCCAGTTGCCAAGGCTGCAATATTAAGTATTATACATATAATAATAATAACAACACAAAACAAAATAAATTAATAATAGACTTTTATTACTATAATATTACAAAAAAAATGTGGCTCGGTGGGCGGGGCTAAACTACCACGCGTCCCACAGGGCATTTGCCCGTTATGCCCGACGCTCAGTCCGGTCCTGCCTAGGTAGGCTGTGGAGCTGGGAGTATGCTGCTGATTGATGGTTGCTCATATATGCATTGTTTCATTGGCTTACCAATGTGTTCAGCTAACTCTCACTAGTGCCATTTACTAGAAACATTTTAGCGCGGCCAACATCACCACTCTAAATAGCGCTGGTATTACAAGTTGAAAGTTACAGGTTGTGCTCGAGCAAAAGCAGAAGCTGCACTAGGATATTTGGTGCAACTTTTTTTTTTTTTTTTTTTTTTAATGGTTTTATTGATGTTCCCAAACATATTACAATAAAATAAACAATATTATACATTGGGGTCAATTTACTAACTGACTGTAGCGAATCATGTGTGCCCAACATCGCTAAATACCGTCAGCATACGCTGTTGGTATTTAACATTGCACAAGTATTTCTTTTTTTTTTTTTTTTTTTTTTTTTTATATGATTTTTATTGGAGGTTCAAAATAAGGCATACATAAATATCAAACAGTGACAAATGAAAGCAACACAGTGTTTGCATTAAATAAGACAGTGTCAAACTGACAATGAATACATCAAAGAATAAGTTTAAAGAGAATAATATACTAGCAGTGTGCCAAGTAATAAGCGCACCTCCTAAGAAACACAAGAGGCCACTCTTGGGCCCCAGAAATATAGAAAAAAAAATCTCAGGAGGTTACCTTTGATCAAAGGAGACCACTCTTGGGTCCCAGATGACTGACCACATTTTTCAATTTTTATATATGTACATAAAAAAAAAAAAACAATACACTGAGCAATTGTTACAGAACCTAGAACAATATTAAATATGTATAGTTGTGATTGGGGAGAATCGGTACTATCATTAGCATATAATAACTTTTCTAAGAATTTGACCCTCCCAAAGTACTGTAGAGAGCTTCATATTAGTAATTCTTACATTTCCAGAACCCACCAACAACCTCAAATTTAGGCATCAGACATAGAGTCTTCATTAACAAATCTGGGTAAATTAGGATAGATTGGTGGCCATATAGCCACACCAACCAATGTACAGGGTGAGATCTGGTATGTGGTAGCATTAGCAAGTCAATATATAATTTATGTGGTGGATTATTTATAGGGTATAAGCGTCTCATCTCCTGCAGTGCTAACAGGGCAATATAGCCAACACCCGGTCTTATAGTATGGTAAGCATAACTAGTGTGTCAGAGGATCTTAGGTGCAGTGGGATCTGTGTGCTAGGGCAGTACAGGGGAAGAAGGCCTTGTGTATTAGCACATATATCCACATTCACGCGTACTCCCATACATACGTACCTATGTGTGCACCCCTACCTGCCTCATGTTGGATAAGGGAATTTGCATGTTAGTAACAAGTTGGAAAGCAATTGGCGTTCCATAAGGTTACCCCCACACATCATATAAGCGGAGCAAACTGGGTAGCAGCATATGTAAATACAGGGCAGGTGTATGTGTCGGGTAGATGGATCTTAACATGTTGTTTTGTATAAAAACATAACGAGGAGGGAGGGAGATGTACATCTCTATGAGCGGTGCAGTGACTTAGTTAAATGCAACCCAAGACCATTACTGCATATAGAGCATAGTAGGAGCAGAGCGAAATAACTGACATATCTTTTGCATGCAATATTGAAAGAGCTCTAAAAAACAAACAGTTTTGTACATGAAATATGTTAGTCTTGCTACCAGCCTGCAGTCCAGAATGAAATGAGTCCACCGGAGCCAACAAAGCTCAATACAATAACTGCTTACAATTTAGCCCACTCCTGATTTGACTAGAGTCCATGACGAGTGCAGGGAGTTATGGAGTTCAAGAATAGAGAACTGTCCATTTGGGTATATGGCACCCATCTTACCTCCCGTTACCAGATATCTCCGGTTGTCATAGCCGGAGCAACAATTTTCTCTCGCCCTGTCTCTAGATGAAATCGGGACCCGAGATACGTGAGCCGGAATGGTCCCCCTCCTCAGGTGCGGCTGCTCTAGCCCCGTGGATCCGTCACTGTTCCGCTGACCCCCAGCGGCTGTAACTCTGTTACTGGGTACGTGAATGGGAATTGACTCCTCTCTTGGATCTGATGCAGCATCCGCCCAGGGCTCTGGTATAGCTGTGCCATATTCACTTGCTGTGCCCTGCTCTGCAGTGTCGGACATGTCTCCTGGGGCCATAGATCTTTCCGCCTGGAGATTTGGGGTAAGCGGAGGTGGTTTAGACGCGGTAGTTTCGGGATCTTTAGGGCCTCTGGTGTTGGGAATCTCTGGATCGATAGCCCCTACCACACTAGTCACAGGACCATCATCCAGTTCTCTATGCAGCTTAGTATTGGATTCCACTGTTACCACATCGATGTGTGGGGCATTCATGAGTAGGCTACACAGATCCCTCTCCAAGGCCCAGAAGTAGTCTGCTATATGCCGGGTCGTTTGGGACTCCCATCTTCTCAGGCCCTCCATTTTCGGCGAATAGTCTAGGCAGGTCGCTACGGAGGCTCTGTGCAGCAGCTTTATTTTGGTAGGTGATTCCCTCTGTATTTTGAGGTGGGTTAAGTAGATAGCTCTCTGGAACTAGTTATAGATGAAGGGCTGCGCACTCAGGCACAGTGAGATTGGGGACAATGTTAAGGCTTCAGGTATAGGAGAAGGCCTCAAGAATAAAAGTCCGGTACTCGATATTTGGTGCAACTTAAAGGGACAGTATAAACCAATTTCCATATAACTGCATGTAATAGACACTATTATAAATAAAAATATGCACAGATACTGATCTAACAATCCAGAATAAAACCTTTTAAAAACATACTTAGAAGCTCCCTGTTTAGCACTATCTATTAGAATAGCAGGAACACCCAGTGAAACACTCTCATGCCAAATAAACTTTTAGGATTCAGATAGAGCAGCAGTTTTAAGACACTTTCCAATGTACTTCCATTATCACATTTTGCACAGCCTTTTTATAATCACACTTTCTGGGGAAAAGATCCTACTGAGCATGTGCAAAAGCTTACAGGGTATACGTATACTAGTCTTTGACTGGCTGATGTCTGTCACATGATACAGTGGGCCAGATAAAGGGCGGAAAATACATTTGTCAGAAGAAAAAAAATCTACTGCTTATTTGAAATTCAGAGTAAGTGTTATTGCACTGTCTTTTTATTATGTACTTGTTAATTATGTAATTCTACTGCATTGAGTGGTACTTTAACTGTATACCTGTTTGGTGATCAACTTTAGACTTCTAAGAATATTCTTTAGTGCAGTGAGCTCAAGCAGCCTTTGTTTTATGGGTTGAACCTGTTTGAAAGCTCTGAACATTTTCCCCACCCACTGTTCCCCTTTCCTCTTTTAAAAAAAAAGAAAGTAGAAGCTGCCTAAAAACATGACAGTAGTACTTAGTCTCCATTGCAGATGCCATGGCATGCCCAGAATGCCTTAACACTGCCCGTGACTGTCTTTCTGTTCGCTTCTTTAGATCTGTTAAGTTAAAAAGTTTTTTTTGCTAATTTACCTTTAAATAATGAGATTGCTAGTACTGTGGTGGTTAAAACACAAACGCCTAGATTTAGAGTTCTGCGTTAGCCGTCAAAACCAGCGTTAAGGGGTCCTAACGCTGCTTTTTACCGCCCGCTGGTATTTAGAGTCAGCCAGGAAAGGGTCTAACGCTCACTTTGCAGCCGCAACTTTTCCATACCGCAGATCCCCTTACGCCAATTGCGTATCCTATCTTTTCAATGGAATCTTCCTAACGCCGGTATTTAGAGTCTTGGCTGAAGTGAGCGGTAAACCCTCTACCGACAAGACTCCAGCCGCAGAAAAAAGTCAGGAGTTAAGAGCTTTATGGGCTAACGTCGGTTTATAAAGCTCTTAACTACTGTGCTCTAAAGTATACTAACATCCTCAAACTACCTATGTACCCCTAAACCGAGGTCCCCCCACATCGCCGCCACTATAATAAAATTTTTTAACCCCTAATCTGCCCACCGGACACCGCTGCCACCTACATTATCCATATGTACCCCTAATCTGCTACCCCTAACATCGCCGACACCTACATAATATTTATTAACCCCTAATCTACCCCCCCAACGTCGCCGCTACCTTACCTACACTTATTAACACCTAATCTGCCGACCGGACCTCGCCGCCACTATAATAAATGTATTAACCCCTAAACCGCCTCACTCCCGCCTTGCAAACCCTATAATAAATTTTATTAACCCGTAATCTGCCCTCCCTAACATCTGCGACGCCTAACTTCAAGTATGAACCCCTAATCTACCGACCGGACCTCGCCGCTACTCTAATAAATGTATTAACCAATAAAGCTAAGTCTAACCCTAACCCTAACACCCCCCTAAGTTAAATATAATTTTATTCTAATGAAATAAATGAAATCTTATTAAAAAAATTAATCCTATTTAAAGCTAAATACTTACCTGTAAAATAAAAACTAATATAGCTACAATATAACGAATAATTACATTGTAGCTATTTTAGGATTTATATTTATTTTACAGGCAACTTTGTATTTATTTTAACCAGGTACAATAGCTATTAAATAGATATCCAAGGTGGGTGGGCGCCAGTAGCGCAAAAATCTACTCCTTAATGTTTGTATAAAAACTTAAAGTTTATTGTTAACTGGGTAAAAACATGACAGATATTTTCATTATAACCTCTCTGTTTTAATCTTTCAGTTATAATTTGACATTGTTTATTATAATCTTTATCACTTGAACAGTTTCTTCTAGCCCTTATATATTCTCCCTTTGGAATGCCTCTTAGGACATGTCTGGGATGACAGGAATTGTATTGTAATATCGTGTTCCCTGCAGTGGGCTTCCTGTATAATGTGGTACAGATTTTGTTTTCTTCTGTGTCAACTTGGAGGTTAATATCCAAAAAAATAATATTATTCGGATTGTGTTCCCCCACAAACTTTAATCCACAATCATTGTCATTTAGATATTGACAGAAAGCTTCAGTTTCTGTTGTATCTCCATCAAAAATAAAAAGCAGATCATCTATGTACCTAAAAAAATGTATTACCTTATTCTTGAACGGATTTCTCTCTCCAAAGACATGGAACAGCTCCCACCAACCCATGAAAAGGTTGGCGTATGATGGGGCAAACTTTGCCCCCATCGCTGTTCCACGCCTTTGGAGAAAGAAATCCGAACCAAACATAAAAAATTATGGGTAAGAAGATATTCTATGGCATTTATTAAAAATGTCTTAATGGCAGAGTCATAATCACTAAGATAATCTAGACAAATTCAATTGCTTTGATTCCTATGTTGTGCTCTATACAAGTGTATAGAGAAGATACATATACTACTAAGAATCTGTAATTATCTTTCCATGTGATATTTTGTAATTTAATCAACAAAGCTGTACTGTCTTGTACATAGCTAAGAAGATTCTTAACTAAGGGCTGTAAGAATGTATCTACAAAATCTGATAAGGGTTCGTTAAGGGAATTAATCCCTGCAATTATTGGACGTCCAGGAGGACATATTGGATTTTTGTGTAGTTTTGGAAAATAATGATAAATTGGAATAACTGAATTACTAGGTGTCAATACCTCTTCAAGAGATGGAGTAATTATGTTATCTAGTTTAGCTTTTTTTGTGATTTTCATTAATTCTTTTCTAAATTCCCTTGTTGGATTATCTTTTAATTTTGAATATACCTCCTGATCGGTTAGTTGTCTTTGAGCCTCCTTAAGATAGTCACTAGTGTTTAAGATAACCACATTTCCCCCTTTGTCAGATGGGCGAATCATGATTTTTTTCATTATCTTTTAGTGTTTTCAAGGCTGTTCTTTCTTTGTTGCTTAAGTTTGAATATTCTTTTTTTGATGATAGTTTTTTTGAATTTTTTTCAGATAAATCTCTAAGTTTTTGTTCTACTGTTTTTTGAAATATGTCTAAGACTTTTGACCTAGTATGTACTGGGTAAAAGGAGCTCTTTTTCTTTAAATGACTATATTTTACTTCTTGTTCCCTAAATTTGTGTTCTTCTGTTAGTTCTTGTAAGTCTTTTACCGCACAAAGATCTGAGAAATCAAATGTTTCCTCAATATCCTGTGTGGTTTTATCTTTGGGGGCAGATATTTGAGCCTGTATTTGTGTCATCTGTTCACTTGCATTAAAAAAATGTTTTTTCAAAGTAAGCTTACGTACAAAGTTATTTACATCCAATATAGTTTCAAAGAGGTTGAAGTGAGCAGATGGCACAAAATTTAAACCTTTAGACAGTAATTGAATTTGTGTATCACTCAGAGTTATGTTAGATAAATTGCAGACAGACATATCATTCTTTATTTCTGCTTGTGATGTCCCTGAGATCTGGTTACATATTTCTTCTCCTGATTTTTCTTTTTTCTTTGATTGTAGTTTTTGCCTCTGCTTTCTCCCTCTACCTCTTCTGCCACGATGTGTTTTTTTATTCTTTTTGGAAAAGTCTGTGGATCCTCGTTTTTTGAATCCTTATTCATCTGTGTAGTAGTGGGTTGTATTTCAAGTTCTTGTAGAACTGCTGGAATGTCCTCCTCTGTTTGTATGTCGTTGTCAGATGAATCTATTTCGTACTCAGTATCAGAAAATGTCACTGTCTTTTCTCCTTTTGTTGTTCTTTTTTGTTGTCTTCTTTGAAACCTTGATTTTTTTTTAGGGTATTCTTCATGTGTCCACCTATATACTTGTTTCATATCATAATCTCTTTTATCCCTGGTCATTTTACGAGATTTGAATTGCCAGATCTCCTGCTTGAATGTACGCATAGTATTTTCAAATTTTTTATGCCCCCCACAACGTCGCCTCCACCTGCCTACACTTATTAACCCCTAATCTGCCGAGCGGACCTGAGCGCTACTATAATAAAGTTATTAACCCCTAATCCGCCTCACTAACCCTATAATAAATAGTATTAACCCCTAATCTGCCCTCCCTAACATCGCCGACACCTAACTTCAATTATTAACCCCTAATCTGCCAACTGGAGCTCACCGCTATTCTAATAAATGTATTAACCCCTAAAGCTAAGTCTAACCCTAACACTAACACCCCCCTAAATTAAATATAATTTACATCTAACGAAATTAATTATCTCTTATTAAATAAATTATTCCTATTTAAAGCTAAATACTTACCTGTAAAATAAATCCTAATATAGCTACACTATAAATTATAATTATATTATAGCTATTTTAGGATTAATATTTATTTTACAGGTAACTTTGTAATTATTTTAACCAGGTACAATAGCTATTAAATAGTTAAGAACTATTTAATAGTTACCTAGTTAAAATAATAACAAAATTACCTGTAAAATAAATCCTAACCTAAGTTACAATTAAACCTAACACTACACTATCATTAAATTAATTAAATAAAATATCTACAATTACCTACAATTAAACCTAACACTACACTATCAATACATTAATTAAATACAATATCTACAAATAACTACAATGAAATAAACTAACTAAAGTACAAAAAATAAAAAAGAACTAAGTTACAAAAAATAAAAAAATATTTACAAACATAAGAAACATATTACAGCAATTTTAAACTAATTACACCTACTCTAAGCCCCCTAATAAAATAACAAAGCCCCCCAAAATAAAAAAAATGCCCTACCCTATTCAAAATTACTAAAGTTCAAAGCTCTTTTACCTTACCAGCCCTAAACAGGGCCCTTTGCGGGGCATGCCCCAAGAAGTTCAGCTCTTTTGCCTGTAAAAAAAAACATACAATACCCCCCCCCAACATTACAACCCACCACCCACATACCCCTAATCTAACCCAAACCCCCTTAAATAAACCTAACACTAAGCCCCTGAAGATCATCCTACCTTGTCTTCACCTCACCGGGTATCACACCGATCCGTCCTGGCTCCGATATCTTCATCCAACCCAAGCGGGGGCTAGACATCCACTGAAGAAGTCCAGAAGAGGGTCCAAAGTCTTCATCCTATCCGGGAAGAAGAGTAGATCCGGACCGGCAACCATCATCTTCCAAGCGGCATCTTCTATCTTCATCCGATGAGGACCGGCTCCATCCTGAAGACCTCCACCGCGGACCCATCTTCATCCGGCGACGTCCAACTGAAGAATGACGGTTCAATCCTATCAGCCAATTGGAATTCGAGGGACGCCATCTTGGATGACGTCCCTTAAAGTAACCTTCATTTGGTGTTAGGACGTCGTTAGAAGAGGATGGATCCGCGCCAGCTGCTTCAAGATGGACCCGCTCCACTCCGGATGGAAGAAGATAGAAGATGCCGTCTGGATGAAGACTTCCGACCCTCTGGAGGACCTCTTCTGGCCGGATAGGATGGAGACTTCGGACCCTCTTCTGGACGGATCGGATGGTACCCGGCTGGGTGAAGACAAGGTAGGAAGATCTTCAGGGGCTTAGTGTTAGGTTTTTTAAGGGGGGTTTGGGTGGGTTAGATTAGGGGTATGTGGGTGGTGGGTTGTAATGTTGGGGGGGTATTGTATGTTTTTTTTACAGGCAAAAGAGCTGATTTCTTTGGGGCATGCCCCGCAAAAAGCCATTTTAAGGGCTGGTAATGTAATAGAGCTGTTAACTTTTTATTTTAGATTAGGGTAGGGCATTTTTTTATTTTGGGGGGCTTTGTTATTTTTTTAGGGGGCTTAGAGTAGGTGTAATTAGTTTAAAATTATTGTAATCTTTTTTTATTTTCTGTAATTTAGTGTTTGTTTTTTTTGTAATTTAGTTTAGTTGATTTAATTGTAGGTAATTGTAGGTAGTTTAGCTAATTAATTTATTGATAGTGTAGTGTTAGGTTTAATTGTAACTTAGGTTAGGATTTATTTTACAGGTAATTTTGTAATTATTTAACTAGGTAGCTATTAAATAGTAAATAACTATTTAATAGCTATTGTACCTGGTTAAAATAAATACAAAGTTGCCTATAAAATAAATATAAATCCTAAAATAGCTACAATGTAATTATTAGTTATATTGTAGCTATATTAGGGTTTATTTTACAGGTAAGTATTTAGCTTTAAATAGGATTAATTTTTTTAATAAGATTTAATTTATTTTGTTAGAATAAAATTATATTTAACTTAGGGGGGTGTTAGGGTTAGACTTAGCTTTAGGGGTTAATACATTTATTTGAGTAGCGGCGAGGTCCGGTCGGCAGATTAGGGGTTAATAAGTGTAGGTAAGGTAGCGGCGACGTTGGGGGGGCAGACTAGGGGTTAATAAATATAATATAGGGGTCAGCGATGTTGTGGGCAGCAGATTAGGGGTACATAGGTATAATGTAGGTTGAAGCGTTGTCCGGAGCGGCAGATTAGGGGTTAATAATAATATGCAGGGGTCAGAGATAGCGGAGGCGGCAGATTAGGGGTTAATAAGTATAAGGTTAGGGGTGTTTAGACTTGGGGTAAATGTTAGAGTGTTAGGTGCAGACTTAGAAACTGTTTCCCTATAGGAAACATTGGGGCTGCGTTAGGAGCTGAACGCTGCTTTTTTGCAGGTGTTAGGTTTTTTTTTAGCCCAAACTGCCCCATTGTTTCCTATGGGGGAATCGTGCACGAGCTAGCCGCTACCGTAAGCAACGCTGGTATTGAGAGTTGAAGTGGCAGTAAATATGCCTGTACGCTCCCTTTTTGGAGCCTAATGCAGCCCTTCAGAGAACTCTCAATACCAGCATTATTTAAAAGGTGCGGGGAAAAAAAACATGCGTAGCTAACGCACCCCTTTGGCCACAAAACTCTAAATCTAGCCGAAAATGAGGTTTTAAAGTTGAAAACTCTTGGTTTATCTAATAAAAGCACCTTTACACCTGTTCAAGTTAATTCAGGGGTACAGACCTTTATTCAATTGGTAGAAAAAGACGTGGCCAATTTGCATAACCGTATTAATTTTCAGGGTTATGGAAAGAGTGGGAGTAAGGGTCTTTCTTTCATGTAAGTGGCAAGAATCTATGGGTTAGTGATGTATGAAATATACATTAATACCAGGAGGGGGCAAAGTTTCCCAAACCTCAAAATGCCTATAAATACGCCTTCCACCTCACTCATACCTTAGTTTTACAAACTTTGCCTTCGTTGTAGGATGGTGAAGCAAGTCGTGCTTGATTTCTTCTGTGAAAGGCGCTTCTAAGCATTTTGAAGCCCAATTCCTCTCAAAGTACAGTGTTTGTCTGAGGGATGTGAAGGGAGTATTGCCTGATGATGTCATGTTTTCACCTATGGGAAATCTATTCTAAGGCTCTCTGTAAATTTGGTCGAGGGGATTCATCTGCCACCTCCCTTTACAGATCGACATTATACTCCTCTACCATTACCTCTGTTGATATGTTTCAGTACTGGTTTGGCTGTCTGCTATATGTGGAAAAGTGTCTTCAGGTAAGTATATATATATTTTTTTAAGACACTCTCAGCTTTGTTTGGCATTTAATATTTTTAAAGTTTTAAATATATATTGCATATATTTGCCATGAGTCAGGTCTATGTTTATTTCCCTTTGAGGTCTAACAGTTTCAGCATGAAGAATTATGTTTTGGGAGATTTTTTGTAAATTTTTTCTTACCTGGGGTTTTGCGGGCAAATTAGGCTTGCGATGACGCAAAATGCTTCTATTTATTGCATCATTCTTGGCGCATTTTTTTTTGGCGCAAACATTGCGTTTGTTGTGATACAAGTCACTTCATTTCTTGCTTCTTTGTTTATGTAAATTGTTTTGCCGCAAAGATGCACCTGTTATGACGCAAATCGTGTCATTTACTGTTAACCTTGGCGCCAAAAGTTTTTTTCTCTGCTTTTGCATCATCTTTGTTAGCGTCATTTGTGCCACCAAAAATATTGTTATATTAAGTCTCTCCCTCTTTTCCTCTCTGCTCTCATTTGTTACAGAGGGCTATGATATTTGCTTTTGTTTTGCATATAAGTATTTTTTCATAAGCATTTTTTCCCATTCCTGAAACTGCAATTTTGAGGAGACTGGATATTTTGTTTAAATGTTATTTTTTCTCTTTTTACATTTTTCAAGATGTCTCAAACTGATCCTGCCTCTGATGATACTGTAGGAACCAAGTTGCCTGAAAACAAATCTACCAAAGCTAAGTGTGTATGTTGAAAATTGGCTGATCTTCTTTCTTAAGCTCAAGTATGTGGCTCTTATTATGAGAAATTGTTTCATGCTGATGTTTCTATAAGTACAAATACATCTACTGTTAAACCTTCACAGTCTAATGTACATGATATTTCTGTAGATATAAAAGATTATATTGCTGCAGCCATAGAAAAGGCTATAACTGCTATTCCGCCTTTAAATAAACATAAATGGTTTCTCCTTACTTCTCATAATTCTGATGAAGTTTGTATTGATCAACAGCATACTGAAGTATTGTCAGCTGATGAAGATTTCTCTGGCTCAGAGGATCCTACTTCAGACTCTGAGATTGATAAATCATCCTTTCTTTTTAAAATGGAATATATCCGTTCTTTGTTAAAGAAAGTATTGTTTACTTTGGGTATTGAGGAATCTAGTCCTCTTGATAACAAGAATAGCAAACATTTTAAATCTGTTTTTAAGACTTCTGATGTTACTCCTGAAGTTTTTCCTATTCCAGATGCTATCTCTAATATGATTACTAAGGAATGGTTTAAGCCTGGTACTTATTTTAATCATTCCTAAGGTTGATGGCGCTATTTCTACTCTTGATACATGTACTACTATTCCTATGGAAGATAATACTTCTTTTAAGGATCCTTTAGATAGGAAGATTGAATCTTATCTTAGGAAGGCATATTTACATACTGGCTATATTCTTAGACCTGCTATTTATATAGCTGATGTTGCTGTTGCTTAAACTTTTTGGTTGGACAGTCTAGCACAGCAGTTATCGGATCCTGATTTGTCTAGCATTGTTCTTTTACTTCAACGTGCTAATCATTTCATTTGTGATGCTATATTTGATATTATTAAGATTGATATTAAATCTATGTCTTTAGCTATTCTATCTAGAATAGCTTTATGGCTTAAATCATGGAATGCTGATATGGTGTCTAAATCTAGATTACTATCTTTATCTTTTCAAGGTAATAATGTATTTGGTTCTCAATTTGATTCTATTATCTCCACTGTCACAGGGGTAAGGTAGATTTTCTGCCCCAAGATAAGAAATCTAATTGTAAATTTAAAGTTCCCAATCATTTTCGTTCATTTCATCAGACTAAAGAGCAAAAAAACCACTCCCTCCCCTAAGGCCCTGGTTCCAATTGGAGACCATCCACAAAATGGAATAAATCCAAACCTTATAAGAAACCAAATACAGCCCCTAAGACTGCATGAAGGTGCTGCCCTCAAACCAGTTCAACTGGTGGGGGGGCAGATTGAAATTGTTTCAAGACATTTGGGCAGATTCTGTCCAAAAACATTGGATTCGGGATATTGTTTCTCAGGGGTATCGAATAGGTTTCAGTATAAGACCTCCTATGGGAAGATTCTTTCTTTCCCATGTTCCAACAAATCCTAGGAAGGCTCAGGCATTTCTGAAGTTTGTGTCAGATCTAGAGCTTTCAGGGTTGATTGTTCCAGATCCTCAACAGGAACAGGGTTTGGGTTTTTATTCATTGTCCCAAAGAAGGAAGATTCATTCAGACCAATTCTGGATCTGAAAACTCTAAATTGCTTTGTAAGAGTCCCAATTTTCAAGATGGTGACTATAAGGACTATTCTGCCTTTTGTTCAGCAAGGTAATTTCATGTCCTCAATAGACTTACAGGACGCTTATCTTCATATTCCGATTCATCCAGACCACTATCGGTTTCTGAGATTCTCTTTTCTAGACAAGCATTACCAATTTGTCGCTCTTCCATTTGGCCTAGCAACAGCTCCAAGAATCTTTCCAAGGTTCTAGGTACCCTTCTATCTTTAATCAGACAGCAGGGTTTTGCGGTGTTTCCTTGTTTGGACGATATCTTGGTACTAGCTCAATCTTTTCATTTAGCAGAATCTCACACAAGACAACTTGTGTGGTTTCTTCAAAGACATGTTTGGAGGATCAATTTACAAAAGAGTTTCTTGATTCCTCAGACAAAGGTCACCTTTTTAGGTTTCCAGATAGATTCAGTGTCCATGACTCTTTCTTTGACAGACAAGAGATGAGGCAAGGTTACCAATTAATATTTTAGAACTCCGTGCTATTTTCACAGCTCTTCAGGCCTGGCCTCTATTGAAGAGAGAACTTTACATTCGATTTCAAACAAACATCACTACAGTGGCATATCTCAATCATCAAGGGGGGACTCACAGTGCTTCAGCAGTGAATGAAGTATTCCTGATACTTTCCTGGGCGGAATCTAACTCTTGTCAAATTTAAGTGATTCATATCCCAGGAGTAGACAATTGGGAAGTGGATTATCTCAGTTGTCAGACTTTACATCCAGGAGAGTGGTCTCTCCATCCAGATGAGTTTTTTCAATTGGTACAGATGTGGGGTCCTCCAGAAATAGATCTGATGGCCTCGCATCCAAACAAGAGGCTTCCAAGATATCTTTCCAGGACCAAGGATCCTCAGGCGGAGATGGTGGATGCTCTAGCAGTTCATTGGTTTTACCAACCTGTTTACATTTTTCCGCCTCTGGTTGTTCTTCCAAGGGTGATCTCCAAGATCATAACGGGACGATTTTTTGTGTTTCTGATAGCAACAGCTTGGCCTCTCAGGTTTTGGTATGCGGACCTTGTCAAGATGTCCAGTTGCCAGCCTTGGCCACTTCCTTTAAGGCCAGACCTTCTGTCTCAGTGACCGTTTTTCCATCAGGATCTCAAAAGTCTAAATTTGATGGCATGGAAATTTAATGCTTAGTCATAGAGGTTTCTCTGACTCAGTGATTTCACTATTATACAGGCTCGTATGTCTGTTTCAAGGAAGATTTATTATCGGGTTTGGAAAACCTATATTTCATGGTGTTTAACTCATGATTATTCTTGACATTCTTTTAGAATTCCTAGGATTTTACAGTTTCTTCAGGATGGTTTGGATAAGGGTTTGTCAGCAAATACTTTGAAAGGACAAATTTCAGCTTTTTCTGTTTATTTCATAGAAAGATTGCTAAACTTGCTGACATTCACTGTTTTGTTCAGGCTTGGATTTGTATCAAACCTGGTTTTAAATCTATTTCTCCTCTTTGGAGTCTCAATTTGGTTTTGAAAATTGTACAGGCTCCTCCTTTTGAGCCTATGAATTCTCTAGACATTAAATTGCTTTCTTGGAAAGTATTATTTCTTTTGGCTATCTCTTCTGCTAGAAGAGTTTCTGAATTGTCTGCTCTCTCTTGTGAGTCGAAAGTAGGAGATAAGGAGCCACTGGAGTTAAAAGATCCTTTTAGTAAACAAAAAAAGTTAAAACCTGGGAAGCATCCCACAGTGATAAAGAGACAGTGCACCACTGCTTACATGTTTCAGCCCTCAGGCCGTACTCATAGCATGCAGTGGTAATACTCAGGTGTAACTTAAAACAGGTAAAGTATTAACTGATTGGCCATGATTAATTAAAACAAAAACGCCTTCTAAATTCTAAATCACATTAACACATTACTGCCCAACTAGAGGGCCAAGCCATATGAAAGGGACAGGGTGATAACTATATAGATAGGAAGAGAACATACAGAGTATATCAAATACAGAATACAGAACAGCAGCAAAAACAATAGGAATATAAGTACAAATAGTATATAAATACAAGAACAATAATAATATATACTCTATGCTGTGTAAGAAAGATACACATTAAGCAAAAATCAGACATATAAATCAGCTATAAATACATAGGTGCTAATCTCAAGGGAAGGTTAAAAGGAGCATAATAAATAATGATTAATGATAATAATCCTTAATGCCCAAAATAACTGGAGTAACACAGGCAGATGTAAAACTGCTCTAAGATATGTTATACAATTGCCAAGTACACAGTTAATCTTAGCTCAATATGCCACCCGCCAAATGGTAAATGAAGCCTAGATATTATTGTGAAATGACTATAACTATGGCTCTGACAATGGGGTTACAATAGGATGGATACCACAGGAGCTGAGCTGGCAAGTTACTCCCAGAAATTAATCAGGTCATACCTGGAATTTAAGCCCTGAGGTTTCTGAGATGGGATCCTCAGGCGGAGATGGTGGATGCTCTAGCAGTTCCTTGGTTTTACCAACCTGTTTACATTTTTCCGCCTCTGGTTGTTCTTCTAAGGGTGATCTCCAAAATCCTAACAGGACAATTTTATGTGTTTCTGATAGCAACAGCTTGGCCTCTCAGGTTTTGGTATGCGGACCTTGTCAAGATGTCCAGTTGCCAGCCTTGGCCACTTCCTTTAAGACCAGACCTTCTGTCTCAGTGACCGTTTTTCCATCAGGATCTCAAACCTCTAAATTTGATGGCATGGAAATTGAATGCTTAGTCATAGAGGTTTCTCTGACTCAGTGATTTCACTATTATACAGGCTTGTAAGTCTGTTTCAAGGAAGATTTATTATCAGGTTTGGAAAACCTATATTTCATGGTGTTTAACTCATGATTATTCTTAACATTCTTTTAGAATTCCTAGGATTTTACAGATTCTTCAGGATGGTTTGGATAAGGGTTTGTCTGCAAATACTTTGAAAGGACAATTTTCAGCTTTTTCTGTTTTATTTCATAGAAAGATTGCTAAACTTGCTGACATTCACTGTTTTGTTCAGGCTTTGATTTGTATCAAACCTGTTTTTAAATCTATTTCTCCTCTTTGGAGTCTCAATTTGGTTTTGAAAATTTTACAGGCTCCTCCTTTTGAGCCTATGCATTCTCTAGACATTAAATTGCTTTCTTGGAAAGTATTATTTCTTTTGGCTATCTCTTATGCTAGAAGAGTTTCTGAATTGTCTGCTCTCTCTTGTGAGTCTCCTTATCTGATTTTCCATCAAGATAAAGCTATTTTGCGGACTTCATTTACATTTTTGCCTAAAGTTGTGAATTCTAACAATCACAATAGGGAAATTGTTGTTCCTTCCTTGTGTCCTAACCCTAAGAATACTCTTGAAAGGTCTTTACATTCTTTGGATGTGGTAAGAGCTTTGAAGCATGTTGAGGCTATTAAAGATTTCAGAAATACTTCTAGTCTATTTGTTATTTTTTCTGGCTCCAGGAAAGGCCAGAAAGCGTCTGCTATTTCTCTAGCTTCTTGGTGGAGACATTTGATTCACAAAGCTTATTTGGAGGTGGGGCAGTCTCTGCATCAGAGATTTACAGCTCATTCTACTAGATCAGTTGCCACTTCTTGGGCTCTTAAGAATGAAGCTTCAGTTGATCAAATTTGCAAAGCAGCAACTTGGTCTTATTTGCATACTTTTACTAAATTTTACCATTTTTATGTATTTACTTCTTCAGAAGCAGCCTTTGGTAGAAAGGTTCTTCAGGCAGTTGTCTCAGTTTGATTCAGCTGCCTTTGTTTTGAGTTTTATTTAAATTTTTGAGAAAACAATTATTTTGGATTTAATTTCTCAGCAGAAATAGCTGTTTTTATTTGTATCCCTCCCTCTCTAGTGACTCGTGGACGTCCACATTTTGGGTATTTTATCCCACACGTCACTAGCTCATGGACTCTTTCCACTTACATGAAAGAAAACATAATTTATGTAAGAATTTACCTGATAAATTCATTGCTTTCATAGTGGCAAGAGTCCATGAGACCCACCCTATTTTGTGGTTATGATTTTTTGTATAATATTTTTTCCAGTTCCTCTTTTTGTATGCTTTTTACTCTTTTTTTACACCTCACTTCTTGGCTAAACGTTAAACTAAGTTATGAGTGAGGTGGGAGGTGTATTTATAGGCATTTTGAGGTTTGGGAAACGTTGCCCCCTGTATATCCCATACGTCACTAGCTCATGGACTCTTGCTACTATGAAAGAAATTAATTTATCAGGTAAGTTCTTACATAAATTATGTTTTCTGTGAAAGAGAAGGCTGCCTTATACGACCTAAAAAACAATAAACAACTGGTCATTAAGGGAGCTGGCAAAGGTGGGGCTATTGTGCTGTTAGATAAACAATATTATGTGAATGAAACTGTCACTCAGT
The DNA here is from genome assembly GCF_027579735.1 of Bombina bombina. Classification (NCBI taxonomy): domain Eukaryota; kingdom Metazoa; phylum Chordata; class Amphibia; order Anura; family Bombinatoridae; genus Bombina; species Bombina bombina. Next base: position 736,585,727 of record NC_069502.1, on the reverse strand, counting down.
TATCTGACAAGGAGGTGTATAAGAGAATGTTTTTTTTTTTTTTTTTTTTTTTATCCTACCCATGTTTTTTTCCTTTTGGATTTATAATAAACTTTTTCACATTTTACCTGTGGAAGTCTTAGTGCGCTATTTTCCATTTTCTCTTTCAATTTGTATAAGAAATTGACTTGTAATCCCATCATTAATATTAAAAAGGAGATTGCGGGCTGTGTACATGCTGCCGTTAAGAATGGGGTGATTGATTTAATGATACAGCAAGGTATATACTAGATTCTGAGGACATTACACCGGTCCTCTATACCCTCCCTAAAGTGCACAAATATTTAGAACCCTCCCACTGGTTGCCCGATTGTTGCAGGTATGGGTTCCATACTATCCAAGGTATCTGTATGTTTGGATAGGGTATTAAGACCCTTTGTAAATTCAAATTCCTACATTAAAGATTCGGGTGATTTTTTAGTTAAACTACAGAGTCTGCCTATTGAGAGTACTAAGGGTATTTTGTTAGCATTGATGTGACATCGTTGTATACTTCTTTTACTCATGAGGCTGGTATTGAAGCAGTGGGTAAGGTAATGAGTCAGGACGATAGATACACTCCTTACAAAATGAGTTTATTTTACAAATGTTAAATATTGTCCTGAGTTTTAATCATTTCCTTTTTGAGAACCATTACTACATACAGCTCCAAGGTACGGCCATGGGTTTCAATGTCGGCCTGGTGGCGCTATATAGATGACAACTTTGGCGCGTGGTTGGGCGACATTGGAACCCTGGAGAAATTTAAATTTCTCCAGGGTTTAAATTAGTTTCTGGTAAGGAGAGTGTGGTCATTTTAGATACAAGGGTCTCTAAGAATACACATGGTCTTGTAGTTGATCTACATAAGAAAGAAACAGACTGTAACACCCTCCTTCACTATACCAGTGCCCCCTCCTCCCCTCTTTGATTAAATCTTTCTCCAGGAGCCAACTCTTAAGAGTTAGGTTTATTGTGTCAGAAACTGGACCAGTAAAACAGAGATTGGGTGAGATGGGAGATCGTTTCAAAGATAGGGGGTATCCAGCTGAATTAGTGCATAGAGAAATTGATAATGTTTTTGAAATCTCTAGGCAGTCATTGTTGGAGAAAAAAGATGACACGGTTAAGAAAAAATCTAATAGACTAGTGTTTGTGAGTCAATATTCCCATTTGAGTAATAAGATCCGTAAGATTCTGTATAGACACTGGCATATATTACAGACCTGTAACCCTGAAGTTAAGGAGTTTAAAGACCCTCTTATGCCTGCTTATAAAAGCGCAGGAATTTGAAGGATGAGTTGATGCGTACTGATATTGATCCCTTTATTAAAAGAGCTTTGGTCCAGCGTTATATTAGTAGGCAAAATTTGGGCAGTTTTCTCTGCCTTAGCTGTTCAAACTGTAACAGCATAATTAAAGGTCCAACATTTTGTCATCCAAGTACAGGAAAGAAATATGAAATTAGAGGACACTATACCTGTAATACTGAGTTTGCGGTTTACTATACTAAATGCCCATGTGGGTTAGGGTACGTTGGTGAGACCACCCACACTGTCCATAAATGTATCAACCAATATAAGAGCAATATAAGGACCAATAAGATGGATGCCCCATTAGCAAATCACTTTTTAACTGCTGGCCATAATTTGAGCCAACTCAGGTTCCAGATTCTTGAGCAGGTAAAATACCCTAGGAGGGGTGGTGACAGGGTTACAATTCTGAAAATAAGGGAAGCATTGGGACTATGTTCCCTAAGGGAATGAATTTGACTTATCCATATGTCTGTAATGTATTAGGTATGTTATTCCTTTATTTAATTTTATTGAATTTGAATGAATTTTTTTTATTACATTTTTCTACCTTGTCCACTTTCCTGTTTAGCCTTATTGACTAAATATCATTATTAAATGTGTTGGAAGAAAAAAGCACAGAGGCATCCAATGGCCTAATACCAAAAACACAAGATGGATTCGAGTAGGCCAAAAAAATGAATACTCACAAACAGATTGCACCCAAAAGTGCAAGACAAGCAGACAGGAACCTCACAGGTGTCCAGCAAATTGATTGAATGCAGCCAGGGGAATCCTTGCCAGAGAAGTCCAAGAGTATCCTATAATGAGAGAATCAGAGCCAACATAGCCCAGCACAGTTTGGCACAAAAATGTGTGTGTGTGTGTGTGTGTGTAAGGTAAAAGGCACACTTACATGTCCCAAAGCATCTCCAGCTGACTGATTCCAAAGGTATCAGCAAATGCAGAGATGATTCCAATGAGTATCAGGGATAATATATCCCCAAATAAAGTGCAGCAGCAAGTGTATAAATTAAAAATAAACTTTATTTAAAAACAACGCATTTCTCAGCCTCTGTGGGGCTGTTTCCAAAGGCTATGATAAAAAATAATGAACATACACTTGCTATATAAAACACAGTGTGTGGGCTGATTGGGAGATGCTAATAAAAAACATGTGTATGCAATCTTATTTGGCTATATTGCTAAGGGAACCCTGGTAAACATACAAGTATTGTTGACAATAATGCTATGTTTGTCTATATAATAGAATCAGTACATCAAAAAATGTATTTTCTATACACAGTTTCATAATATTTGTGCAATAGTTATACAATAACATAAAATATCAATATATCTGAATCCCTCATATATAAAGTATTCCAAATTTCACAATGTTTATCATATCCATATATACATTGAATTTCATAGTATAATATAGCCCCACACACACATATAAAAAAACAAAACAATCATAGTCCCACAAATATAGGGAAAGAGTTAGAACAATGTGAAACCAATCTACAGCGGACTCCCCCCCTTTTTTTTATTTCCCCCCTTCATTCATCCAAATCAAAAAATGATCATTGGTAGATACCAATCGTATAACACTATCCATGGTGCATTTTACGCAACTCACAATATTGTGACCTTCTCACCGGTGCTAAATATCATTATTAAATGTGTTGTATAACTGTGAATGTCCATTGAAATAATATGTAAGTCCATTAGGTGGCAGTATCTAAGGTATTTCAGGTGTGTTAGGATGTGTGGTTTAGATAGGTATTTAAGGCATGATTATTAAAGGTGTACCCATACATGACTAAGGACTAGCTTCCGAAATGTAATATTCTTTGTGGTCTGGCTGTATAAGCTAAATAATTCTGTTAAAAAGATTGGTGGTGCTGCTCTTTCTTGTTTGTGATCGATTGCAGGGGTTTGTGTATGACCCTTTGAGCTGGCACAACACTACTGCTCCCAAGTGCTGGAAAGTTTGGACTGGCATATTATTACCCTATCCATGTTTAACCTTGACTCTGCCCACACAAATTCAACCTCATGCTGGCCTGATGAGATTGCAAACAGTCACAATAGTAGAAAGCAAAGTACAGCACCTCCCTCCTGTGCATGCTGTGAAAGGGTTACTGCCCAACCCTTCTACAGTATCCTACACATGGCAAAGTCCAGCTGCATTGATTTTTTCTTAAAAGACCAATATTCCTTACATTAAGGTCATGCCAACAAAAGCTCTTCATCTAGTTTCACACACCCTCAGACAAGAAGAAGTATGATATTAGTGTTATTATACCTGCAATACTACTTATGCTGCATATTTAGTGAAATGCCCATGTGGGTGAAACAACATGTAAGGTCAGAGAGTGCATCCATGAGCACAAAAATAACATTACAAGCTCCAGTTTCCTCAAATTTTCTTGAACATGACCACAATGTGTGTCAGAGTTTCCAAGTAATTAACCATAGTAAAGGTGGTAAAGAGGTGATTGAGAGCTCTTGTTGAAAAGAAAATAAGCATTCTGGATCTATACCTTCAATTCTATGCATCATATAGGTATGAATAAGGAGATATTGTTGACTTATTATTGTTTTAGTTTTGACATGTATATGGTTAATTTGTGTAAATTTGTTGTGACCACTAGAGGGCATTATCTCCCAGTAGTTGGAAGGGGCAGTGAGAGTATTTAAATGATAATTCCATGTGAACTAGCAAACATGATTAAGGGTGTTATACCCAACATGTTGTATTTGGCATGACCCTAAAGTAAGGAATAAAAGTATTTTTAGAAAAATCCAGTGCTGTTGAACTTTGCTATCTGAGATTTCACCCCCATTCTTGGATACCAAAAAGAATGCTTAGGTTACAATTCTCTAAAGCTTTATACATAGATGAGATTGTCTTAAATGACCCACCAGTACTGTGTAATCCCTCACAATATTTTAGAAAGGCACATTTTGCTGTATCTCTGTAAGCAGTGTTCACTGTAATTATTGATGTGTAGGGGAGACAAGCATAATACCATATAGCACTGCATGGCATGAGAGTTTTGTTGTATTTATACTTTGTGCTCTGTATTTCAGCTCACAGTCAACTTTAGATTTTGTTCTGTAAGCTTTATTATATTTAAGCTTTGTACTTCCTGTTTTGTGTTTTAATGATTGTAATTTGAAAGTTTTCATAAATTAGGATTTCTGTTTATTTTTAAAAATTGCATTGCCATGGGGCTGGACAGAGAAGATACCAGGGCTTGTCTGAAATCCACACAAAGGGGCCTATCTATCAAGCTCCGAAAGGAGCTTGATGGCCCGTGTTTCTGGCGAGTCTTCGGACTTGCCAGAAACAGCAGTTATGAAGCAGCGGTCACAAAGACCGCTGCTCCATAACCCTGTCCTCCTGCTCTGAACAGGCAGACAGGAATTGCAACAATTCAACCCGATCGAGTACGATCGGATTGATTGACAGCTCCCTGCTGGCAGCCTATTGGCCGCGAGTCTGCAGGGGGCGGCGTTGCACCAGCAGCTCTTGTTAGCTGCTGGTGCAATGTTAAATGCTGAGAGTGTATTGCTCTCCGCATTCAGTGATGTCTTGCGGACCTGATCCGCACTGTCGGATCAGGTCCGCAAGACATTTCTTAAATATACCTCATAGTCCTAATTAAATTCTCTTAGCTTTTTACACCTGAAAGTCTCACTGATTTATCTTGCCAGCTGTATGCAGGTGAAGTTTGCTCAACAATTACAATACACATATATAACTGAAAGAAAAGTAATGTTACTAAATAAGAGGCAAATTCAAGTTAAACTTTAGTGAACATATACCATCTTCTTTTGTATTTGCTGCAAACTGATAATGTATATCAGTGCAAGGTGCTCACCTGTTAACTTTTCTCTACTGTGATATTCTGCATTCCAGAGAACTTAATTATTTTATATCTCTCTAGGACTTTTAGGTTCTGCCATTTTTCTTACAGAATTAAATGAGTTATATCCCTGTGAAGGCTGCACTATCATGTATCTCTAAGTTGGAGTGTGTTTTGAGAATTGTGCCCTTTTTAAACACACTTGTCAATATCTCTATTGTAATTAAACTTACCATACCTGAAAATGAATGTTTTCAGTAGTCATTTACAATGCAATCAATAATATATATCTCTATAAAACATGTAAAAATATGTTTTGCTTCCATGACAAATTAAAAATATTATCATACTTACAGATACAAGTTTGAAGTAAAAATAATTTACTTTTAAGTGCAACATATCATAATTCAGTGTTTTATTACTTTGTGCAATAATTAATTTCAGGAAATAAAATGATTTATAAAAGTATTTAAAAACATGCTCTTGCATATGTATGATAAGACAATATGGAATGAATTATCTGTTTAATAAAGTTTGTATTTATTTGTTTTTATATTTTTATAGCAACATTAATAATGAAATAATTTAGCAAGATGAAATAAAAAAAATACTGATATTTATTTACTCTGTTTTTTTCTCCCTTTTTCTTTCTTTTTCACTTAAAGGGACACTGAACCCAATTTTTTTCTTTCGTGATTCAGATAGAGCATGCAATTTTAAGCAACTTTCCTATTTACTCCAATTATCAATTTTTCTTTGTTCTATTGATATCTTTATTTGAAAAAGAAGGCATCTAGGCTTTTTTTTTTGGTTCAGTACTCTGGACAGCACTTTTTTATTGGTGGATGAATTTATCCACCAATCAGCAGGAACAACCCAGGTTGTTCACCAAAAATGGGCCAGCATCTAAACTTACATTCTTGCATTTCAAATAAAGATACCAAGACCATTTGATAATAGGAGTAAATTAGAAAGTTGCTTCAAATTTCATGCTCTATCTCAATCACACAAACACATTTTTGGGGTTCAGTGTCCCTTTAATGAGCCACAAAGTCACTTTTTGATATTGGTTAACTATACTCTTGAGAATTCACTATCAATAATGTCATTTGAAAAACTGGGCAAAGTTCATGTTTCTGTTTCAGTCTATGTGCCTGTTTTTCTTTATTTTCCAAGGATTAAATGTTAAATATATTTTGAGCCTAAAGCTTTCTGTTTCTAATTTGTTTAATGTAACATTAGGATTGCACAGACATTTGTTGAATTCCTTAAATAAATAGTATATAATAACTTCTGTTCTTTTCAATTTTCTGCATTCATCTTTTCTCAGTAGTGTGATATTAAAGTATCATGCTGGATTATATTAAATTGTTTTTTTCTTGTTGTTTTTTTAAACAAAATAGCTTTGATATTATCTGTGCTTAATACAAACACACAATAGTACACAGTAAGCTATTTTTATTCAAGTAAGGAGTGCAATGGGCAAAAAGATGATAGATGATAGATAGATAGATAGATAGATAGATGATAGCTAGATAGATATATAGATAGATAGATAGATAGATAGATGATAACAAAATAAGCTATTTTATTCAAGTAAGAGGGAGATCACATGCAACTAGATAGATTTCAGTTAATAACATACTGTAAAGAACAGTGTGAAAGCAATCTTTAAAACATAGGAACATATTATACACACACACATAAATAGTGGGCTCCAATACATATGCAGCGTCGCCCGCAAAAGCCGGCGATGCCAGATTTTACGCGATTTTGGTATTACATATACGGCGTAGCATACAAGTTATGCACGTATATTTCACCCTTCGGACGTATTTTTTTAACCATAGACTAACATAGAACAGACGCGCAATTTGGTATCCAAATATACAGCATAAAGGCTTACGCGCGCAGAATTCAGATAATCTACTCCATTCTTATCTCACCACAAATTGAAGGCGCAGGAACCCTTGCACTGACTAAGAAAGCAACGTAACTCCCTGGAAGCCTTAACAAACACATAAATTTAAGCAGAATCTCAAGGTTAAAGGGACAGTATACTATGATATTGTTTTTTTAAGGTATATTTGTGTATTTGAAATAGTTTGAAGCCGCAACATAATCAAATGGATTGAGCTTGTAGGTACTTTATCACATTGTGGAAATATGCTTGCTTATTTACTTTAAATTTCTTCTCAAAACAATCAACAATACTTGGAGGAGAGAACAATGGGAAATCATAATTGTATTACCTTCATCTCTTTATATATGGTTTCATATATGAATTTTGAATAGCAGAATTACGTGTCGCATTTTTATATCAAATCGCGGTTCATTTTTACGAGTGTTAGCCTAATTTGCATAGAACTACCCTTTATTGACACTTTCCATGGATAAAATACGTTACTTGCGATGACTAAAATGTGTATTTGCGCACATTTCAGAAGATCGCTAGTTTGTCCTACTTACGCCAGTTTAGCATCTAATGGCGCAGTATATGTAATATCCTGATGTGTGAGGTGAAATTATGGGCGAAGTGGGTTCCCACGCTTGCGCTGAAACCTGCGCCGTATATGTGATCGCGCCCATTATATGGCCAAAAGTATGTGGACACCTGACCATCACACCTATAGGAGCTTGTTGGCTATCCCATTCTAAAACCATGGGCATTAACCTTATGTTACCGGGAATTTTCATAGAAAAACTTACAGAAGCATTTTTGCTATCACTCCAATTAAACAGAAATAGAGCCTTGTTTTTTAATTTGCCTTCCAAAACTATATTTATATTTTCTTTAGTAGACAACCCAAGGTATTGATGTAGGCTCATTTTTGTATATTTCATGGCACTGTTTCACCGCCAAATGCGATCATATTAAAAAAAAATACTTTTTTACAAACTTTGAGTTTCTCACTGAAATTATTTACACACAACTACTGCAGTCATAAGACAAATGGTTGCAAAAAGGTTCTCTGGGATCCACTTTGTTCAGAATAGCAGACATGCATGGCTTTAAATTATTTTTAACAATAAGAAGTCTGCTAATGGCAGCTGTGCACCACACTTCTTAAATTCCCGGCAGTTAAGGGGTTAATTAGTTATCTGGTAAGGGTAATAGTATTTAAATACAGGGATTACTGTCCCACCTGACACTTGTCACTTCCCTGATCCCTCCCAAACAGTTCTTCTCCCTCCCACACCAACACTTCTGACCCCCATCGTAAGTACTGGCAGACAATCTTCCAGTATGAAGTGTTTGGATTTGTTTGTTTTTAAATAAACAAAAAAAATTTTTGTTTTTTTCTGCAATTGTTGGATCCCCCTTACTCTTCCACCTCCCTATTACCTCCTAAACAACTCTCTAACCCTCCCCCTCTTAATGGTGTTCACCACCTTAGGTACTGACAGCTATATGCCAGTACCCAGTTTACATTTTTATTTTTATTTTTAATTAAATGTATTTATTTATTGTTTTAAAATTCTACTTGGAAGACTTTCCATAACATTTTAGAGCATGTCTGTGAGAATGTATGCTCATTCAGTCAAACGAGCATTTGTGAGGTCAGGCACTGATATTGGATGAGAATGTCTTGCACTTAATCAGTGAGTCTATTCATCCCAAAGGTGTTCAATGGAATTGAGGTCAGGGCTCTGTACAGGCCACTCTATGTCCTGCATACCATACACATCAAAGCATATGTTCATGGGCCTTGCTTTGTGCACAGGGCCACAGGCATGCAGGACCAGGAAAGATACACAAAGTTGAAAGCAACTTAAAAGCAAAATTTCTTTGTATCTTGTAGCATTAAGACAACCTTTTATTGGAACTAAGGGGACTAGCCCAAGCCCTGAAAAACAGTACATTATTTATACTCCACCAAACTTTATAGTAGACTATACATTCCTGTAAATAGAGTTCTCCTGGCATCCTCCACACCCAGATTCTTCCTTCAGACTGCCAGATAGAGAAGTGTGATTCATCACTCCAGATAACATAATTCCCCTGCTACAGAATCTAATATAAAGAAAAAAGAGTAATCCTGGATCCAAATTTAAATAAAAAGTGAAATGTATTACAAAAACACACATAATCACAGGAACAGGGTGATAGACTGGTCTTATGCGTTTTGATATACTGCCGTAATCATAGACCCTACATCATATTATTATCTTCACGCTTTAAAAAGGAAACACTAAAAGATTACTAGTTAGTGGGTTACACACCCCTTATTTTTAACCCTGTATTCATCACACAATAGCAACAATACAATTAGATTAATTTAGATATAAACATCTTGTTCATAAATAGTAAATCAATAATTCTAAAGTTGAATAACTAAGTAAACAAAAATAAATAAAGAGATTTTTACATTCTGTGTAATTCAATATTTGAAATTCAACCAAAAGAAGCTCTTAACGTAACATAAATGTAACATATATATGGGTACATGATTCAAAGATTTTCAAGTAATCCACAATATTACTAATGGTGTATTTTATTATTCATAGATTTTTCAAGTAGTCCATAACACAAAAATCCAAAAAACCTAGGGACTACCACCACGATGGGGGGTTCTGATGGTTTCAATAGCTCTCCATCTGAACGTACTCATGTTTTTTTAGTGTATTTCCAAAAAATGCCTAGATAGTGCTGAGCATGGTTTATCATTTTTCACATAGCCTAGATGTTCTTGAATACAAGATCTGACATCCCTTGTAGTCATGCCAACAAATTGAAGAGAATACATAGTGCATTCTAATAGGTAAACCACATAAGTAGTTGAACAATTTATACAGCCTGTTACAGAAGCATTAGTTATTTTGTTGTGAAGAGCTTATTTCCCAGCAGCAATGCCTGAACCAGCAAGCCAGCGCCTAAGAAGGGCTCCAAGAAAACCGTAACAAGTATCATTTCATAAAGAGTTAACTCTTTTTTTTCAGCTTTTAGAAACTATTGTCTAATCACCTCTGGAGCCAGACTGCTAATTGATAAAATGATCTTGTAAACTTGTTATCTTAAGTACTGTAATCCTATTGTGGCCTGTCAAAGGACAGTGCTCTCTATCTAAATGTGTGATGGGGGATTTTGTGCTTCCCCCCCTCTCCCCCTGGGAGTGCCCTGTGTGCATGTAACCTTAATAAAAAGCAGGCTGGGCATCCCAGTCCTGAGTTCTTGTTTGACCCTCAATCGCAGCGTTGACTCGTTTTTGTGGGCAGAAGGGTATCCTAGCGGTACTGCAGCTAAGGGAGATTATTCTATATTTGCGAGACTCATATAGAATACTATGGAAAGCAGCTTCTCCCCTCTTTAGCAATAGGGATCCAGGCTACTAAGCGGTCCATCTCTCAGCGAGACTAAGGGTAACCGTAACATTTGGCGGCAGCGGCGGGATTTTCCTGGATTTCCTAGGAGAGGTACAGAACGGATGGAGAGCGCTTACGAAAAATTGAAGCGTACAACCCAAAAGGATTTACTTGAAAGCAGAGGGGGGTACGCCAGCAACCGGCCGAGGAGAGAGCTGATCGCAGAATTGACCGAACTGGATCAGAGCTTCACAATGGCGGAAACACCGACCACGATTAGTGACGAAAAAACCAGGATTGTTCGGGAAAGGCTCTCATTATACGGGCCGAACCCCTCCATGGAATTGGTACAGCAGTTGATGGCAGAGGCGGACGAGGATATACGAGAGACTCGAGCCCACGAACTCAACCTAGCGAATGCACACCCCAATGCTGAAGCCCCGCAGGTAATCATCCCTGTCGAAAATGCTGGGAGGCCCAAGATACCCTATGCGGCATTTCGACCCTTCCTAGAGAGCGAGACAGGGATTGATGAATATTTGGCGGACTTCGAAAGGCAATGTGCCCTGCACCAGATTCCCAACAGAGAGTGGCCCACGATATTGTCTGGGAAACTATCCGGGCGAGCCCTGGAAGCCTTTCGAACTCTGGGTGCTGAGGAAGTGACACAGTATGAGCTAGTTAAGGAGACACTGTTGCGACGGTACGCTGTAACTCCGGACACGTATCGCCGACAGTTTCGGGGCACGGAAAAGAAGCCTAACGATACCCATATGGAATGGGCGCACCGAATGCGGAGAGCGGCAAATCACTGGCTGAGCGGAAGTAAAGCGGTGACTGGGGAGGAAATTTTACAATTGTTTCTCTTAGAACATTTTTATAATGGCATGGAACAGCAAGGGAAGGAATGGCTGCGAGACAGGCGGCCTTCTACCTTAGAAGAAGCAGCCAAATTGGCCGATGAACATTATGACTCCCGTCTTCACGAACCCATGAACTACCGAGCTCCAGCACGGGTCGAACCCAGAGAGGTTTACCGTGCACCCCCTCGTACTGAATTCCGAGCCCCGGTGCCCACAAGGCCCGTCCGACACTCAGGACCACCCAATAACAGCTCTGAGCGTCCCAGACCGACTTGCCACCGATGCAAGCAACCAGGGCATTTCATGGCTAGCTGCCCCCTTAATACGCACCAGACACCCAGGAATTACAATTACCCCTCTGGGTCCTATCGTCCGGCCCGGGCCCTCTGTGTTAACCAAGAGGCCCCTATGGAGGGATATGTGGGGCCGCTTCACGAGGCAGACCCTGTATATGCTGCCTCAGATAACCGCCAGCACCATCGGCAGAGGGTATGGCTCGAGGGGCGATCTACCGAGGGATTGCGAGACACAGGGGCTACTATCACGCTGGTACAGAGTCATTTGGTGCCAGAGCACAAGCGATCCGGACAGACTGTGGCCGTTAGAGTGGCGGGGGGGGATGTGTACAAAATTCAAACAGCTAAAGTGCATCTTGATTGGGGAGCGGGAAAGGGGGCTGTGAACGTGGGCCTAATGGATAATTTACCTGCCGAAGTACTACTGGGCAACGATTTGGGCCCCATGACTTCTGCCTATGCTCCAGTATGCAACAACGAGGCGGACCCAGTGACTACACGGGCCCAAGCCCGGACGGAGCGAGAGCTCTCACCAGTGCGGGAGACACAGGTAAGACCTACCCCGACCTTGCCTGACAGGTTAGGCCCCATACCCTGGGACACCCCAGATGCTTTCGAGGCAGAGTCTAAGACTGACCCGACCTTACAAAAGTACCGGGAACGAGCAGAGACCGGAGGGGGCGGGGCAGATAACGAAACATTCTTATGGGAAAAAGGGAAACTATACCGCTGGACAGAGAAAAGGGGACAGCGTAGGCGACAGCTGGTAGTGCCCCACAAATACCGTCAAGAAATCCTCAAAATAGGCCACGACATCCCCTTAGCAGGCCACCTAGCCGTTACCCGTACCCTACACCGCATTACTCACACGTTCTTTTGGCCAGGGGTGCACGCTGACGTTAGAACTTACTGTAACACCTGCGATGTGTGTCAACGAGTAGGAAGGCGAGGCGATCACCCTAAAGCCCAGCTAGTAAATATGCCCATTGTAGAGGAACCCTTCAGCCGGGTTGCTATTGACCTAGTGGGACCACTGGCTACCCCTAGTCCCTCCGGTAAGCGATACATTCTTACCGTAGTGGACTACGCTACCAGGTACCCAGAGGCTGTCGCCCTATCCAACATACAAGCGGATACGGTAGCGAATGCACTAGTACAGGTGTTCTCCCGGGTAGGATTTCCAAAAGAAATCCTATCCGACCGAGGCACCCAATTTACGGCTGAATTGACCCAACAACTCTGGCAGGTTTGCAAAATTAAGTCCCTCCTGAGCTCCCCATACCACCCCCAGACGAACGGGCTGTGTGAGAGGTTCAATGGGACCCTCAAGCAAATGCTCAAGACGTTCACTCAGGAATACCGAGACTGGGAACGCTTCCTGCCGCACCTCCTATTTGCTTATCGGGAGGTGCCCCAGGAAACGACAGGGTTCTCTCCCTTCGAGTTGCTCTACGGAAGAAAGGTACGGGGACCCCTAAACCTGATCCGGGAGCACTGGGAGGGAGAGATGGAGGCTGACGGTGTCCCCATTGTGCCATACGTGCTGGAACTCAGGGACCGAATGGAGCAATTAGCCAAATCCGTGCGGTCTAATCTCCAGTTGGCCCAGAGAAGACAGAAAGTATGGTACGATCGGGGGGCCAGAAAGAGAATCTTCACCATAGGACAAAAGGTGTTAGTACTTAAGCCGGTGAAGACAGACAAATTGCAGGCGTCCTGGCAGGGTCCCTACCAGATCGTAGAGAAAAGGGGAGACACCACTTATGTGATAGCTAGCTGCCACGACAACAATCTTAGAAAGACATTCCATGTAAACATGCTCAAGGAATATTTTGAGCGGCCAGAGAACGTGACGGCCGTATGTTGTTCCCCTCAGGAAGACCCCGACAGTTTACCCATTCCAGACCTATTAGAAAAGAGCCTCCCCACAGGTATAGTGGCGCAGGTTCAGATAGGGGACCGACTTAGCCCCACTGAAAGGGAGCAGCTCAACCAACTCCTCCAGTCTAAACACCTCACCTTCTCCCCGAAGCCAGGGTACACTACTTTAACCACCCACCAGGTAGATACTCCGGGACAAGCTCCCTTGCGCCAGGCTCCGTACCGAATCCCCGAAGCAGTTAGGACAGGAATGAAGAAGGAGATCGATGAGATGCTCCAGCTCAGGGTAATTGAGCCCTCCGATAGTCCCTGGGCCTCCCCAGTTGTCTTGGTGCCCAAGAAAGATGGGACCACCCGGTTCTGCGTAGACTATCGGAGGCTCAATGAAAATACCGTGACGGACGCTTACCCTATGCCCAGGGTAGACGAGCTACTCGATCGTATAGCCAGGGGAAATTACCTGACCACTATTGACCTCTGCAAAGGTTACTGGCAGATTCCCCTGGCCCCGGAGGCTATCCCCAAGTCGGCATTCGTCACCCCATTCGGCTTATATCAGTTTAGGGTAATGCCGTTTGGGATGAAGAATGCCCCAGCTACATTCCAGCGCTTGGTGGATAGGCTCCTGGATGGCTTCCAGAGTTTTGCTTGCGCCTACCTGGACGACATAGCGATCCACAGTGAGTCCTGGGAGGACCACTTAGCTCATGTGGGAATGGTTCTGGATCAGATCCGGGCTGCTGGCCTGACTCTGAAGCCAGAAAAATGCCACTTTGGGATGGCCGAGGTACAGTACCTGGGTCACCGGGTGGGGTGTGGAAAGCAGCGACCAGAGCCGGCCAAAATAGAAGCTGTCGCCAATTGGCCCACCCCCATCACTAAGACTCAGGTCCTAGCCTTCCTGGGCACGGCAGGGTACTATAGACGGTTCGTACCAGACTACAGCACACTTGCCAAACCCCTGACTGACTTGACCAAGAAGAACTTACCTCGACAGGTCCTGTGGTCTCCCCACTGTGAAACGGCTTTCCAGGCTCTCAAAAATGCTCTAATTAACGCTCCTGTCTTGGCGGCCCCAGCCCTTAACAAACGTTTTATCGTCCATACAGATGCTTCCATGTTCGGGCTGGGAGCCGTCCTCAGCCAAGTAGGCGAAGATGGAGGGGAGCATCCAGTTGCCTACATCAGCCGGAAGCTCCTGCCCCGCGAAGTCAGCTATGCAGCGGTCGAAAAGGAGTGTTTGGCTTTGGTGTGGGCATTAAAGAAATTGACTCCCTATTTATATGGTCAGGAGTTCACTCTGGTCACCGACCATAACCCGTTGGTGTGGCTGAACCGGGTCTCTGGAGATAACGGCAGGCTATTACGTTGGAGCTTATCGTTGCAACCCTTCAATTTCACCATTACTTACAGACCTGGGAAACAGAATGGCAACGCCGACGGGTTGTCCAGACAAACCGACCTCAGCCCCGCATAATCAGCGGTCTGGACAGCCTTAGTCTGCCCCGAAAAGGGGTCAGACCGTGTCTGCCAGAGTGTTCCACAGAAAGGGAGCACTGTTACAGAAGCATTAGTTATTTTGTTGTGAAGAGCTTATTTCCCAGCAGCAATGCCTGAACCAGCAAGCCAGCGCCTAAGAAGGGCTCCAAGAAAACCGTAACAAGTATCATTTCATAAAGAGTTAACTCTTTTTTTTCAGCTTTTAGAAACTATTGTCTAATCACCTCTGGAGCCAGACTGCTAATTGATAAAATGATCTTGTAAACTTGTTATCTTAAGTACTGTAATCCTATTGTGGCCTGTCAAAGGACAGTGCTCTCTATCTAAATGTGTGATGGGGGATTTTGTGCTTCCCCCCCTCTCCCCCTGGGAGTGCCCTGTGTGCATGTAACCTTAATAAAAAGCAGGCTGGGCATCCCAGTCCTGAGTTCTTGTTTGACCCTCAATCGCAGCGTTGACTCGTTTTTGTGGGCAGAAGGGTATCCTAGCGGTACTGCAGCTAAGGGAGATTATTCTATATTTGCGAGACTCATATAGAATACTATGGAAAGCAGCTTCTCCCCTCTTTAGCAATAGGGATCCAGGCTACTAAGCGGTCCATCTCTCAGCGAGACTAAGGGTAACCGTAACACAGCCTTTGGTTTGAAATACCTGACCTGTTACACTTGAGTAAAATTCCTTACCCACAGTTATATAGTCACAGGCCTTACACCTCCAGCAATTCACAAAGAGTGTATTCCCATATTTGTATCTCTGATTCCATTATGAGAGTAATTATATTAGTATCTCTATATTTCGTAGCCTAGTACAATTTATGATGCTGCGCTATGAAGTAACTGTTTGGTCTAGTGAGTCTCTCTTTGGTATAGCAACTAACTTTGTTGTGCAACACAGGCTAGCTGTGGGGGTAATAAATAGCCTAGGCTTCAAACAAAGCCAAGTTATTTCAGATAGGGATCCGCGGCCTCAGTGTTTGCACAGATGACCTCACTGGAGAGCTTAGGTCAGGTACAAACTTACAACAGGTGCTTGTAATCACATTGAGTATATCACTGGAAATAGTCTTCATAAGTAATCTCAATAAGCAGCTGAATTAGCCATGAAATATGAAATTAAACCTCTTAAGTACGAAAATAATTCAAGAGCTCCTGTCATGCACGTCCTACTGCTCCAGCGGTCAGCTTCGCCCCTCCTAATAGCTGAGCTTTTGTTGTTCATAGACACTTCACCTTCACACTAATAGCATTTACAGTTGATCTTATATGGCAGAAATATCATTAACTGACTTGTGGCAAAGGTGGCATCCTTTGAAAGTGCCACATTTAAAGTCAATGTGCTTTTCAGTACGATTCATTGTACTGCTATCGTTTCTCTATCAAAGTTTCATGGCTATGGGCTGAATTTTATGTACCTATTGGCAATGGATGTGGCTGACACACCTGAGCTTAATAATTATTAGGGGTGCCCACATGCTTATGGCCACATATATTTGTATATGTGTCTATATACAATTTAATATAAACACACACACATACATATGTATATATACAGTATATATATATATATATATATACTGTATATATACATATATATATTCCATATATATATGGAAAGAGGTATGGTTAATCAGCGCTAAGTGGAAGCCCAGAGACTAGTGATAATATTTGGATATTCCTTTGTAAGTGCTGCCTAAAATCTGAACAGGGGATAACTGAGGTCCCCACCACAGATAAACCACTGCCCAAAAATGATACAGTAGGAGAGTAAGGAAGAATGATTAAAGGTGCACAAACAGTTGAATAAATACAACAGTAGCTATAAATGATGTTACAGTCCTTGCCACAAACTGAGGGTCAGTTTATATGTTACACATTCTTTGATTGTATGCTCAGCTAGAAAAGAGCTTAATGATACACCTGTCAGTATATAGTATTAGCACAACTACAACACCTAAGAATGTCAGCAATATGAGTTTATAATAGGGAGTGGTGCAGGCTCTCTTTAAACAGAGCAGTCAGCAGATGTTCTTTTAAAGTTCATGTGATAATCATAGAGGAAATAAACATATATATATATATATATATATATATATATATATATATATATATATACAGTCCTTGGTACGTATATTTTCCCTGTAAGTCTCTTAGTCTATAAACATTAGTGGGTTTCAACCTTGGTTGACAGTCAAATAAGTTATACTCGTTTTTAAGAAAATGTTTACAAAATAGCTTAGAGCCATCTTCCGAGGGAAAAATATTCTGACTACTAAATTTTAGCTCATTAACAAAAATGTTAATTAATCTGTAATTAGCATTAGCCAATCATTTATGTCAGACATATCTTATCAGTTTTGGAAGAAAGAAAAACGAGGAACTGCAGGCTCTGTTTTCCAAAGTGGTTAGTTTAATGAACAGTTTAGTGCGATACACAGTCACAGTGTGCAGGGCTGGATCTGACGCGTTTCCCGCATGCTCACATGCGCTTCATCAGAGATCTAGTGGTGTTCACCTGCTATCAGGTTAAGTACTGGTGTGGGCCAATAGTGTGTAAGCACAGCCTAATTAGTATTGTGTGAATGAAACATAGTGTGCAGGTGTTTAGTGCAAACAAAAGAAAATCTTAAATGTGAAATTCTCATAGAGATAGTGTGTGGAACAGTGATGTTAGTGGGCTGTGCTTGTAATTAAAAAGTAATAACGTGGTTGTGTGTTTATTGTTAAGAATTAGTGGCGTATTACTAGGAAAAAACTAATGTTTAACTTTTTAGTAGTTATGCTATACTTAGAAATGTAAGCACAACAAATTCAGCAATCACCTCGGTGATAAACAGAATTTTTCTCTAGAGATGTAAAAAAGAAAAACTATTATCAAAAGCTCACATTATATATAGAATACTTGTATTAAAGCACTAGAGATAAGAATAAAGATGTAGGTAAGAATAAAGATGCAGATAGAAAAAGGGTAAGAATAGCTACTCTATTGTTTGGGTACTACAGGGCTTTTCTTGCTAATGCCTGATATTACACACTGTCCTATGCAAGGCAATTGTTGGTGTGTAATATATAGGTTTACACTAAAAGTTAATTTGTTTTTTTCCTTAATTTGCTTGTTTATTTATTTATTTATTTGCCATCCATATGTACTGATTATTAATTACTATCTAATTGAGAGTTTAACATGGTTGGCTATTTTATTAAACAAGAAAGATGATGGTATAGTGATGCAAGAAGTGTGAAATATGGTGTTCCTGCTATCCTGGGTAGCAAAGTAATTGCCACCGGTTTCAACTGTCCTGTACAATAAGTATCTAATTGGAAGTTGGGTTTGTAATTGATAGCGAAATGGCATGAATAAGTGTGAAGGGATGTATATTGTGGGTAAAATGTTTTTTGAGGACAACTTTCGTTTGGCATATATGTAGTGAATACTTGTAAATTAACTGTTGGACTCAATCCTGGGTGATCCTATCTATATGGCACCCAGGTGGTTACCCACATATATATTTTTCACACTCTTAATGAGCCTATGAAGATGGTGGCATCCTATAGATCCACTATATATTATTATTTGAAGTTTATATACAAGAGTAGATGCTATGGGGGGAGGGAATCTCAGAAAAGTGCTATGTTGTTTATGAAAAATTTAGTGGGCTGATAATAATAAAATGATAAAGTCATTTTGATACTTGATTTGACCTAGAATAAACTTGTATGTCTATAAAAATCTTTTTAAAATAAAACACATATTTTTTTATATAAAACCGATGAACACTCATTGGTTGTTGTTATTTCATTTATATAATGATATGTGCCAAGGGGCAATGGAATTCACCTACAATATTGGATAGGGAGAGAATAAGAATGCTCTATACAGATAGTATAGCTTTAGTAGCAGTAGGCAAAAGACATGTAAATTAATCTATGAATAGATCCAAGTCTTGCCTCATATTCATGCCTTTTGGACTTTTTGTCTGCAAGGTAAAGATTCAAAAGGCTTCTTTCCTCTGCAGTTTACTGATTCTGTCGCCTCCTCTAATGTCCTTTCCTATGTGATCAATACCTAAGAATGAAAATAAGTGTTTAATGTGTACTCCATGTGTTCGGAAATGCTTTGCTACAGGTGTTTTAGGGACTTCCTCTTCTAGTGATAATAGATGTTGTCTAATGCGGTCCTTAAGGGGACGTGTGGTAAGACCTACATATTGTAGGAAACACTGTTGGCATGTAATTAAATAAATTACAAATTGACTAGTACAGTCTATTCTTTGTTTAATTTGGAAGGTCCTGCCTGTATTTGAGGATGTAAACTGATCTTTCTTTTGAGTGTAATTACAGCTTTTACATGTGCGTCCACACTTGAAAAAGCCTGGGTGTAAAGTTAACCAGTTTGTATTTTGTTGAGGTTTTGAGGTAAAGCTTTTTCTTACTTTGTCTCCTACTGTGGGAGCTCTTTTGGCTACACATTTTATTTGTTGTCTAGTTAGGTCTTTAAGTTTATGGTCACTTTGTAAAATTGGCAAATACTTATGTATTATTCTGCAAATTTCTTCATACTGTCTGCTGTACTGAGTAGAGAAGACAATATCTCTAGTCAGTGTATTCTGTCTATCTCTAGTACATTTGTTTTTGTTTTTCCTATTCGTGTTAGCAAATAGTGTACGTCTATCTAGTTTTCCAACCTCTTTTGCTGTTTTTGTCAGAGTGGTCTTATTGTATCCTCTCTCCACCAGTCGGGCAGTGATTTGATCAGCTTGTTCTTGATACTGTGAAAAATTAGAGCAATTCCTCCGGGCTCTTATATATTGGCCCTTCGGTATGCCTCTTATGGTGTGTTTAACATGGCATGAGTCTGCCCTCAGTATTGTATTACGTGCTAATGCCTTCCGGTAGATAGAGGATACAATATTGTTATTAGTATCTATGGTCAACTGTAAGTCTAAGTAGGCAATAGATCTAGGGTGGACATTATATGTGAAGCTCAAATTGAAAGAGTTGGTGTTTAGTAGGTCAACTAAATGTTGGGCTTCTCTTTGATAAATGGGATTCCAGACAATTATTAAGTCGTCTATGAAACGGCCGTACACTACCACATTGTCTCTGAGGGGGAAGTCATCGGCATAAATGGTGTTAATCTCCAGCCAACCCATGTATAAGTTAGCATAGGCCGGGGCAAATTTGGCCCCCATGGCTGTGCCGCAATTTTGTAAATAGAATTCCCCCCCAGAGACAAAGTAGTTGTGGGTCAGTAAAAAATTGGCTGTAGTCACTACAAATTCTATAAAGTTGTCTGAGAAGTCAGTGTACCGTCTTAGCATATTACCCAATGCTTCCAGGCCTTTTTGATGGGGTATGCTTGAATATAAAGCTGTCACTTCGATGGTCAGCCATTGGAAAGTGGGTTGCCAATGTATTTTCTCTAATTGGAGGAGTAAATGGGCACTATCTCTAATGTAACCAGGGAGGGCCATTACAATAGGTTGAAGTACAGAGTCCAGCCAGGCTCCAAGTCGCTCGCACAGGGACCCTATACTGGCTACAATGGGCCTTCCTGGAGGTTTTGTAAGAGTTTTGTGAATTTTGGGCATGATCCTGAAAGTGGGGACTAAAGGGTCTTTTATAGACAGGTATTCCTTTACCTCCTGCGAGATATGCCCCTCTTCCAGTGCCGTGTCCAAAAATGAGAGTAGTTCTTGGCTAAACCTTTGTGTGGGGTCATGGCTGAGTTTGGTATAGGTGTTAGAATTGTCAAGGTGTAAATTTAATTCTTCCACATAATCTGTGGTGTTTAAGATAACCACCGCCCCTCCCTTGTCCGCTTGGGTCACTACTATATTAGGGTTTTCTTCTAGTTCTGCGAGTGCATTCCTTTCTTGTAGTGTTATATTATGTTTCAATGTGTTTGTTCCTTTCAAGGAGTCATTTAATGCTAGAATGTCTCTCAACACTGTTTCCTGGTATAATTCTATGCTAGTAGTTCTAGCCTGAACTGGATAAAAATAGGACCTGTCCTTATGATTGAAAGTGTGTGTGGAGGTAGTGTTCCCTGGAGTGGTATGCTGTAAAGTTAGCAAAGTGATAAAGTCACACTGGTCTTTGTATAGTAGGCCTGTGTGTGTGTTTTCTATTTGTGTGGGTGGGGTGGTGAGAGTGAGAGAAGGGTCAGTATCTATTCCTGTAAAGTGCTTTCTTAATGTAAGCTTACGAACCAACCTATTTACATCTATCACTGTGGAAAAAACATCAAAATTAGTTGAAAGTGCAAAGGTGAGACCTTTATTTAGAATAGATATTTGTGCAGGTGATAGTTGAGTGCTAGACAGGTTTATAACATTGCCTATTTCTTTTTGTTTTTTGAGGCTGTCCTGCTGGGGTATCTATGTGGTTGACTAGCGCTTTTAGGAGTACTGGTTTGGTTTGGGGTCTTTACCAGGGCTGCTAGTGTGGTTCTAGGTGAGGTAGCTGTGCCTGATGAAGCTGTAGTGGCTATGTCTGTATCTCTGGGTGGTTCTACCAGTTCAGTAGTTGAGGAACTTGCTGATTGTGGAAATGAACTCTCAGAATCTACTGTTTCTATACTTGAGAAAGTGACTTTCTTGTTAGAGTGTGTTCTACGTTTGTTGTGTTTAGTTTTAGTAGAATTGGAATTTCCCTTGCCCCTAGCGGGTCTGTGTTGCTGCCAGGAATAAACTATATTCAGATCATAATCTTTAGTGTCCCGGTTATACTTGGATACTTTTCTGCTTGACAACTCAATGTCCAATTTATTGATGGTTTCCTCCAATTGTAGTGTATAGTCCTTATGTTGACTAGTTTCCTCAAAGGCTTTAATGCTGTCAGTTATGGTATTAATTTCTGTGAGGATAGATTCTCTCTCTTGTCTCTTATGCCTGAGTAGCTGGTTCATCAGGGTAAGAGAACACCTAGTTAAAGTATGGTTCCATTCTTCCATGAACTCAGGTATTTGCTGGGCAAAGGAAGGGAACTTTTTCATTCTCAGGCCACGTGGCACTTTGCCCTCTTTGATGTATAAGTCCAAGAATTCTGTGTCCCACCAAAGATTAGTTTCCTTATACCTGAGTTTTTCTAAGTTTGAAAATAAGATGGGTAGATTGTCTTCCCTTGGCACTGTAGAAAGGGTGTTAGTCCCTTGCAGAGCTGTGGCTAGAATGAGTCTGCGTTTATCCTCATTCAAACCCCCTGTGGGGGTGGTATCTGCTGATTCTAGTGGATCAGTCATTCTGTTCATATATGGTAAAGGAATGTCCTGTAGGGTGCTGATAATTAGAGCAAGCAAGACAGTTGAAGCAAATAAAGAAAGGATATCAGACCCTATAGTAACTAAAGTCTCCTGTTGGGAATGTGTAAGGTAAGGCTTCTCGTGTGGAAGGTATTACCAGTCGCAAGGATCTCTGAGATTACTGAAGTCACCCAAAGTATCTTTGCTTAGTCGATGCCTTATATACAATATGGTTTATCTGTCCCCTATATATATGATTGTTTAGCCAGCAAACATGAGAGTTATTACTCCGTGGTGCAATGTGTGCACTGAAAATGCTGACTTAGGTTGTCTAGGCGTGCTGTACAAGAAAGCTGGGGCAGTGTTTGTGAATATAAGGCTATCACTAGTTGCGGACTAAGCGGGTGTGCTATTGCTGTATTTACAATTTTTCTTACCGGTCCTGGTCTGGGCTGTCTTCCGAGCTGGAGGGGTACCCAAGTATGGTAAGTCCCAGTCAGTGTGGAGCTCTTCGTTACCAGCGGGCTCAGGATGGCCTATCCGGCTAGCCGTATTCGTGCGGTATGGGTGGTCAGGCGGCGCACTCGATGACGTCACTCGTTAGCGTGCCTCACACCAATGTCCCCTTCTGTTGATGCTGGAGCTCCGCTGGGTGGAGCCGGCCGTTTGGATGTACGCCCCCAAGTCGGCAGCCCTCCAGGGGGCAAATGGGGGGAATCGCCTGGTTGACAAAAAACGTACCCCTCCAGCACCGCCGTGGGTAAGGCGGAAACGATCAGGATGGTGTTCCCAGTTGGAGGTCCTCTCTCTCGGGTAAGTCTGGTAGACGAGCAGTCGCTCATAGGCTGTGAAATTGCAATAGTCTCTTGGCAGTAAGATCCTTTAGTTGCGAGTACAGTGGCTTTAGAACAGGAGATATAAAGTAAAGATGATTTGAGTCGCAGTCCTCAGGGCAAGCTCTGCCGTATGTAGTATTGGAAGAAAGAAAAATGAGGAACTGCAGGCTCTGTTTTCCAAAGTGGTTAGTTTAATGAACAGTTTAGTGCGATACACAGTCACAGTGTGCAGGGCTGGATCTGACGCGTTTCCCGCATGCTCACATGCGCTTCATCAGAGATCTAGTGGTGTTCACCTGCTATCAGGTTAAGTACTGGTGTGGGCCAATAGTGTGTAAGCACAGCCTAATTAGTATTGTGTGAATGAAACATAGTGTGCAGGTGTTTAGTGCAAACAAAAGAAAATCTTAAATGTGAAATTCTCATAGAGATAGTGTGTGGAACAGTGATGTTAGTGGGCTGTGCTTGTAATTAAAAAGTAATAACGTGGTTGTGTGTTTATTGTTAAGAATTAGTGGCGTATTACTAGGAAAAAACTAATGTTTAACTTTTTAGTAGTTATGCTATACTTAGAAATGTAAGCACAACAAATTCAGCAATCACCTCGGTGATAAACAGAATTTTTCTCTAGAGATGTAAAAAAGAAAAACTATTATCAAAAGCTCACATTATATATAGAATACTTGTATTAAAGCACTAGAGATAAGAATAAAGATGTAGGTAAGAATAAAGATGCAGATAGAAAAAGGGTAAGAATAGCTACTCTATTGTTTGGGTACTACAGGGCTTTTCTTGCTAATGCCTGATATTACACACTGTCCTATGCAAGGCAATTGTTGGTGTGTAATATATAGGTTTACACTAAAAGTTAATTTGTTTTTTTCCTTAATTTGCTTGTTTATTTATTTATTTATTTGCCATCCATATGTACTGATTATTAATTACTATCTAATTGAGAGTTTAACATGGTTGGCTTATCAGTTGGGGTGGAGCTTTTTATAAAATACACACTCACCCACAAAAGGGGGGGGCACAAATTGGCAACACCAGAGGACCCACACAGAACATGCATGATGACCACACCCTTTCTAGAGGTGGTAGTCTAAGCTGACCAAACAGACAAGGCAGGATAATGGTGAGAGAGGGACCAGGGGTAACCCCAGCGAAGGATCCCAAATCATCATATCAAGTATAAAGCAAACCCAGAATAATTAGTTTGTTAACTTGGTACGTAAAAACATATGAATAACATGGGGATATCTATACCAATAATATAATAATAGGAATCATGCAGGTATATTGGTGACCTTGAATATCATGATACCTAAATATGAATTATTTTGTTAAAGTAGAAAAACGTCACAGTAAGCAAATATATATTGACAAGCTACACAATTTAATAGCTAGATATTAATATTGATTAATAATATATATGTGTATGTGTAGCTAAATATATAAGTAAATACACATGATCAATTTTATGCCTATATAGGACTAGATTACGAGTGGAGAAGTACTTTGCACTCTCGCTCATCGGTTAACTTTGCTAGACGGAGGCTTTTTTACCCATGTCAGAGCGCATATTACAAGCTGAAAGTAAAAAAGTTTTGCACGAGCGCTAACCTGACATACGCAAAAAGCTGAAGTTTCAATATTGCAACCACATTAGAGTGCTTCAATGGAGGACGAAAAGTGGGGAAAAAAACGTACTCACGCGCAAACCCAATCACGTTTTCTCAAGTGCAAATTCCAATGTTCTTCACATAGAAGAATATGTTCATTTTATTCATAAATACATATATACATATATATATATATATATATATATATATATATATATATATGTACAGTATGTATGTGTATATATATACTTTTTCATGCAATAAGGATTGCTTTCACATTTAAATCCAGTAATTGCAGATTTTGTTTGAGATATAATCCGGCACCCCAATATATATATGATGTTTTTTAGGTAAAATATATATCTACAACTAATTATGATGTTTTTTGTGCAACTTTTTAGTCAGGCATAACCAGAGCTCTGAAGTTGCACTTTCCCGATTATCCCACATTAAATTCAATTGCGCTCAAGAGAATGCATTTACTTTCAACCTGTAATACGCATACTACTTCCGACGAACGCAAAGAACTGTGATAAACCCCTTTTTGCTCTAGCCCATAATATGCATAATATAGTAATTTAATAATATACATATTATAGCACAGACCAATGTGATAATTATACCATATAAAAATGTTGAATTTTCCTATACAATTGTTCTGACACTATATATATATATATATATATATATATATAGTGTTCATGTTTTTGAAAGCTTGAGATTGCCTTGGCAAAGTTGTTTACAGTATATTAACTCGAAGAGTATAAATTTAATCACCCAGTTAAAGCCATTATTCTTTAACTGGCAAAAAAAGATGCTTGCAGCTAGTGAAGCACAAAAACATATTATTCTGCTATGTAAGCATAAATAACATGAGCGGACCAAGCATGAGGTCGGCAATAAATTCAGGTAAAGTACTTCAGCATAATGGTTTTTTAATGGACAATCAGGAAAAAAAGGACTGCTATATAAGTTGAAGTACGGGAGGATAATACAATTATATAAAAAGATACAAAACAGACAACAGACACGCAAGACTGTTTCCATTTAAGTAATTTGAATTGTTCTATAAAAAGACAGGAGCATTTTTAAAAGTAATATTCAGCTCACAAAATAATTAAGCCTGAGAAGTATGATTGGATTATTAAATATCGAGTTATCCTTTTACCATATGCAACATATGCAATTCATATAAATAAACTACATCTCATGCAAATGTTCAATGTTGGAATTACATATTGGGGTAGTTATCAAGCCGTCAACCTCAAATACGCTGGAATTCTGCAGCGTATTTGTGGCGAGGCTGATTCGCCTTAGTTATCAAAGGCTACAGACCGGCAAAAGTAGAATTTTGTGACGTAAACTTCAATCCGCCGGACTCCGTCCGACACAGATCGATTCTTACGTCACTCCAGATGTTCCGCACACAAGTACGGCACAATCTCACTACTTTTGCTAGTTATCAAAAAACTAGCAGGTACGCTCGGCACTTTTACGGCCCAGCGTACCTGGTTTTCAAACCGCCAGCCTGGAGGCGGCGGATCCCTAGGAATCAATGGGAGTCTGACCATAGCGAAAGTACAAGTTCGCTGCTGACAGACATCCCATTCATTCCTATGGGAGCTGTCTACACCTAACACCCTAACATGTACCCCGAGTCTAAACACCACTAATCTGCCCCCCCTACACCGCCGCAACTAAATAAAGTTATTACCCCCTAAACCGCCGCTCCCGGAGCCCACCGCAAGCTACTCTATACCTATTAACCCCTAAACCACCGCTCCCGGAGCCCACCGCAACTATAATAAATGTCTTAACCCCTAAACCGCCGCTCCCGGAGCCCACCGACACTATAATAAATATGTTAACCCCTAAACCGCCGCTCCCGGAGCCCACCGACACTATAATAAATATGTTAACCCCTAAACCGCCGCTCCCGGAGCCCACCGACACTATAATAAATATGTTAACCCCTAAACCGCCGCTCCCGGAGCCCACCGCAAGCTACTCTATACCTATTAACCCCTAAACCGCCGCTCCCGGAGCCCACCGCAACTATAATAAATGTCTTAACCCCTAAACCGCCGCTCCCGGAGCCCACCGACACTATAATAAATATGTTAACCCCTAAACCGCCGCTCCCGGAGCCCACCGACACTATAATAAATATGTTAACCCCTAAACCGCCGCTCCCGGAGCCCACCGCAAGCTACTCTATACATATTAACCCCTAAACCGCCACTCCCGGACCCCCGCAACCTATATTAAATTTATTAACCCCTATCCTGCCCCCTTCTACACCGTCGCCACCTATAATAAATGTATTAACCCCTATCCTGCCCCCCACTACACCGCCGCCACTGTAATAAAATTATTAACCCCTAAAGCTAAGTCTAAAACTAAACCTAACACCCCCTAACTTAAATATTAATTAAATAAATCTAAATCATATTTCTATTATGAACTAAATGAATCCTATTTAACACTAAATACTTACCTTTAAAATAAACCCTTATATAGCTACAATATAAATAATAATTATATTCTAGCTATCTTAGGATTTATTTTTATTTTACAGGTACCTTTCAATTTATTTTAACTAGGTACAATAGCTATTAAATAGTTAATAACTATTTAATAGCTTACCTAGCTAAAATAAAGAGAAATTTACCCGTGAAATAAAAACTAACCTAAGTTACAATTACAACTAACACTACACTATACTTTAATAAATTATTCCTATTTAAAACTAAATACTTACCTGTAAAATAAACCCTAATATAGCTACAATATAATTAATAATTACATTGTAGCTATCTTAGGATTTATATTTATTTTACAGGTAACTTTGTATTTATTTTAGCTAGTTAGAATAGTTATTAAATAGTTATTAACTATTTAATAACTACCTAGCTAAAAGAAATACAAAATTACCTGTAAAATAAATCCTAAACTAAGTTACAATTAAACCTAACACTACACTATCATTAAATAAATTAAATAAACTACCTACAAATAACTACAATTAAATACAATTACATAAACTAACTAAAGTACAAAAAATAAAAAAGCTAAGTTACAAAAAATAAAAAAAATAAGTTACAAACCTTTAAAAACATATTACAACAATTTTAAGCTACTTACACCTAATCTAAGCCCCCTAATAAAATAACAAACCCCCCCAAAATAAAAAAAATGCCCTACCCTATTCTACATTAAAAAAGTTCAAAGCTCTTTTACCTTACCAGCCCTTAAAAGGGCCTTTTGTGGGGGCATGCCCCAAAGAGTTCAGCTCTTTTGCCTGTAAAAGAAAAATACAACCCCCCCAACATTAAAACCCACCACCCACATACCCCTAATCTAACCCAAACCCCCTTAAAATAACCTAACACTAATCCCCTGAAGATCATCCTACCTTTAGTTGTCTTCACTTCACAGCCGAGCCACCGATGGAACTGAAGAGGACATCCGGACCGGCAGAAGCCAATCAGATTGAGCTCGCATTCTATTGGCTGATCGGAACAGCCAATAGAATGCAAGCTCAATCTGATTGTCTGATTGGATCAGCCAATCGGATTGAACTTGAATCTGATTGGCTGATTCCATCAGCCAATCAGATTTTTCCTACCTTAATTCCGATTGGCTGATAGAATCCTATCAGCCAATCGGAATTGAAGGGACGCCATCTTGGATGACGTCCCTTAAAGGAGCCTTCATTCATCGGTAGTTCGTCGGGAAAGAAGGATGTTCCGCGTCGGCGGGATGAAGATTCAAGACCCGGCTTCGAAGATGACCTCGCCCGGATAGAAGACTTCTTCAGCGCCTCTTGGAAGATGACCTCGCCCGGATGGAAGATTTCTTCAGCGCCTCTTGGAAGATGACCTCGCCCGGATGGAAGATTTCTTCAGCGCCCCTTGGAGGATAACTTCTGCCGGTCCGGATGTCCTCTTCAGTTCCATCGGTGGCTCGGCTGAGTGAAGACAACTAAAGGTAGGATGATCTTCAGGGGATTAGTGTTAGGTTATTTTAAGGGGGGTTTGGGTTAGATTAGGGGTATGTGGGTGGTGGGTTTTAATGTTGGGGGGGGTTGTATTTTTCTTTTACAGGCAAAAGAGCTGAACTCTTTGGGGCATGCCCCCACAAAAGGCCCTTTTAAGGGCTGGTAAGGTAAAAGAGCTTTGAACTTTTTAAATGTAGAATAGGGTAGGGCATTTTTTTATTTTGGGGGGTTTGTTATTTTATTAGGGGGCTTAGATTAGGTGTAAGTAGCTTAAAATTGTTGTAATATGTTTTTAAATGTTTGTAACTTATTTTTTTTATTTTTTGTAACTTAGCTTTTTTTATTTTTTGTACTTTAGTTAGTTTATGTAATTGTATTTAATTGTAGTTATTTGTAGGTAGTTTATTTAATTAATTTAATGATAGTGTAGTGTTAGGTTTAATTGTAACTTAGGTTAGGATTTATTTTACAGGTAATTTTGTATTTCTTTTAGCTAGGTAGTTATTAAATAGTTAATAACTATTTAATAACTATTCTAACTAGCTAAAATAAATACAAAGTTACCTGTAAAATAAATATAAATCCTAAGATAGCTACAATGTAATTATTAATTATATTGTAGCTATATTAGGGTTTATTTTACAGGTAAGTATTTAGTTTTAAATAGGAATAATTTATTAAAGTATAGTGTAGTGTTAGGTGTAATTGTAACTTAGGTTAGTTTTTATTTTACAGGTAAATTTCTCTTTATTTTAGCTAGGTAAGCTATTAAATAGTTAATAACTATTTAATAGCTATTGTACCTAGTTAAAATAAATTGAAAGGTACCTGTAAAATAAAAATAAATCCTAAGATAGCTACAATATAATTATTATTTATATTGTAGCTATATTAGGGTTTATTTTATAGGTAAGTATTTAGTTTTAAATAGGATTAACCTACGGCTAGATTTAGAGTTTTGTCGGTAACGACCCGCGTAGCTAACACCGGCTTTTTTCTGGCCGCACCTTTAAAATAACTCTGGTATTGAGAGTCCACAGAATGGCTGCGTTAGGCTCCAAAAAAGGAGCGTAGAGCATTTTTAACGCAACTTCAACTCTCGATACCAGAGTTGCTTATGGACGCGGCCAGCCTCAAAAACGTGCTCGTGCACGATTCCACCATAGAAAACAATGGGGCTGTTTGAGCTGAAAAGAAACCTAACACCTGCAAAAAAGCTGCGTTCAGCTCCTAACGCAGCCCCATTGTTTGCTATGGGGAAACACTTCCTACGTCTGCACCTAACACTCTAACATGTACCCCGAGTCTAAACACCCCTAACCTTACACTTATTAACCGCTATTCTGCCGCCCCCACTATCGCTGACCCCTGCATATTATTTTTAACCCCTAATCTGCCGCTCTGTAAACCGCCGCTACTTACATTATCCTTATGTACCCCTAATCTGCTGCCCCTAACACTGCTGACCCCTATATTATATTTATTAACCCCTAATCTGCCCCCCACAACGTCGCCTCCACCTGCCTACACTTATTAACCCCTAATCTGCCGAGCGGACCGCACCGCTACTATAATAAAGTTATTAACCCCTTATCCGCCTCACTAACCCTATAATAAATAGTATTAACCCCTAATCTGCCTTCCCTAACATCGCCGACACCTAACTTCAATTATTAACCCCTAATCTGCCGACCGGAGCTCACCGCTATTCTAATAAATGTATTAACCCCTAAAGCTAAGTCTAACCCTAACACTAACACCCCCCTAAGTTAAATATAATTTTAGCAGCAAAAAGAACAAGTAGAGGCACCGGGTGATTTCACAAAACAAAACGTCCTTTATTCAGGTTTTAAAAAGACAGCAGGAGACACTTAGGAAAAAGCTTTAAACCTCTGGGACAAAGGTGGAGTGGTGGTACCCCACGTACCCTGATGCTGACGCGTTTCGGCAAATGCCGTAATCGTAGCTGAAGGGTGTAAGCTTAATCATTTATTTAAAGAAACAGATCACCTGTGATAGGTTAAAAAACTTTATGCTACGTGGGTGACACCCACCTCCACCTGTGTGTTAAACAATTGCCCTAATTTAGGATGTAAAACCATACTATCCACTTCATACAAATCTTTCTTATGCATATATATAAACAAAATTGAAATAGTGATATTAGTACTGATATTTACAGAGCATTTCTTATTATACATATGTAAGTAAGAAAAGAAAACCACTACTGGAGGAACAAGAGAATTATTATCAACATATATGTATATACATGTATCTGCATTGCTCAAATATCATTTCACTTGGATACATTGTTAGGATACGCAGTCATGTAAGACTGCCTGAGCTAATTTTATGCTGAGAAACAGGACAAGGGGGGGTTTGTATCTACCAGATGCCCCTGTGTGTATTTACATACATATGTACAAATGTACAAAGTTACTTAGGGGGAGGGAGAAACACATCCATATATATGTATATATCATCGTGCAGTGTCTTTTTGGAGAAATACACAGGTTAACACCAGAAATTGATCAAGTCATATTCAGAATTAAGCCCATTGGGCACCCTGGTGTGCAACCTGTGTATCTAAAACACCTCCCTCTTAAGGAGCAAATTATCCCTATCACCTCCCCTATTATTTGTATTCACCACTTCAATAATCGTCCATGACAATGTCCCTGGATCTTTGTTATGTTTTATCTTGAAGTGGTTCACTAGGGGGGTAGTTAGTTTGCCCGGGAGGAAGTAAGGGCCCTGAGAATATCCTGTCTGGGGTACCCCAGACAGGATATTCTCAGGGCCCGGGAGGAAGTAAGGGCCATAGAAAGGGCCACCCTTCTTAGTGAGAAGCAATCAGTATGTGATGCTAAATCTGAACAGTTAACCTTTGTGACTCAGTTTAGCAGGCAATATTACCAGGTGTGTAATATTATACGTAAACATATGACATTGCTTAAGGCTGATGATGAACTTGCACATATTGCCACACAAAAGGTGAGGTTTGCCTTTAGAAGAGGTAAAACCATAGGCAATTATGTAGCCCCCACACAATTGAAACAGGATGAAACCAATACATCCTCTTGGTTAAGATACAAAGGAGTCTACAAATGTAGTTATAGTAGCTGCATAGCATATGGACATGCAGAAAATTGGGCAATGTATTTAGAAGTGCATACTCGGGAGAGACATTTGCACACAGGGCGCTTTTCAATTGTAGATCCACATATGCAGTCTATCTCCTTAATTGTGACTCATGTGACATTCAATTTACAGGTCAAACGTCTCGACAAGTCAGAACCAGGATAAGGGAACACATAAATGACATTAAGTTAGGCAAACTAACTACCCCCCTAGTGAACCACTTCAAGATAAAACATAACAAAGATCCAGGGACATTGTCATGGACGATTATTGAAGTGATGAATACAAATAATAGGGGAGGTGATAGGGATAATTTGCTCCTTAAGAGGGAGGTGTTTTGGATACACAGGTTGCACACCAGGGTGCCCAATGGGCTTAATTCTGAATATGACTTGATCAATTTCTGGTGTTAACCTGTGTATTTCTCCAAAAAGACACTGCACGATGATATATACATATATATGGATGTGTTTCTCCCTCCCCCTAAGTAACTTTGTACATTTGTACATATGTATGTAAATACACACAGGGGCATCTGGTAGATACAAACCCCCCCTTGTCCTGTTTCTCAGCATAAAATTAGCTCAGGCAGTCTTACATGACTGCGTATCCTAACAATGTATCCAAGTGAAATGATATTTGAGCAATGCAGATACATGTATATACATATATGTTGATAATAATTCTCTTGTTCCTCCAGTAGTGGTTTTCTTTTCTTACTTACATATGTATAATAAGAAATGCTCTGTAAATATCAGTACTAATATCACTATTTCAATTTCGTTTATATATATGCATAAGAAAGATTTGTATGAAGTGGATAGTATGGTTTTACATCCTAAATTAGGGCAATTGTTTAACACACAGGTGGCGGTGGGTGTCACCCACGTAGCATAAAGTTTTTTTAACCTATCACAGGTGATCTGTTTCTTTAAATAAATGATTAAGCTTACACCCTTCAGCTACGATTACGGCATTTGCCGAAACGCGTCAGCATCAGGGTACGTGGGGTACCACCACTCCACCTTTGCCCCAGAGGTTTAAAGCTTTTTCCTAAGTGTCTCCTGCTGTCTTTTTAAAACCTGAATAAAGGACGTTTTGTTTTGTGAAATCACCCGGTGCCTCTACTTGTTCTTTTTGCTGCTACCTTCTGGATATGTCTCAAGGCACGGGCATTCACATTTCCTGAGCAGCGATGCACCACCCCTGTAAGATATAGCACTACGTTGGAACATCGGTCTACTCCGGCCGTGGACTCTCCTTACCTGCGGATCCTTCCGCCCCTTGCCGTGACGCCGCGCAGTTCCGGACTGACTGTGTACACGCTGAGATGCTGTAGGGATCCACGCTGCTGCTCGACCTCCAGGCTACTGTGGATGCACAGATTTCGGAAAGAGAGGATCTAGAGCAATGAAGATTTAAGGTGGGTCCCCAGGATCAGCGCTACATCAGCACACTGTTTACAGCTCATACATGAACACGGAACATTTTGAGGGGTTAATGTGTTTTGGAGCAAGTGCTATATATTGGGGTGCATTCATGTGAAAGAAAGCAACCGCAGTAACACGCTAACAGGTGCTGCAAATTTTCTTGTGGTTATAAATATAATTTTAATCTAACTAAATTAATTAACTCTTATTAAATAAATTATTCCTATTTAAAGCTAAATACTTACCTGTAAAATAAATCCTAATATAGCTACAATATAAATTATAATTATATTATAGCTATTTTAGGATTAATATTTATTTTACAGGCAACTTTGTAATTATTTTAACCATGTACAATAGCTATTAAATAGTTAAGAACTATTTAATAGTTACCTAGTTAAAATAATTACAAAATTACCTGTAAAATAAATCCTAACCTAAATTACAATTAAACCTAACACTATACTATCATTAAATTAATTAAATAAAATACCTACAATTACCTACAATTAAACCTAACACTACACTATCAATAAATAAATTAAATACAATTCCTACAAATAACTACAATGAAATAAACTAACTAAAGTACAAAAAATAAAAAAGAACTAAGTTACAAAAAATAAAAAAATATTTACAAACATAAGAAAAATATTACAACAATTTTAAACTAATTACACCTACTCTAAGCCCCCTAATAAAATAACAAAGCCCCCCAAAATAACAAAATGCCCTACCCTATTCTAAATTACTAAAGTTCAAAGCTCTTTTACCTTACCAGCCCTGAACAGGGCCCTTTGCGGGGCATGCCCCAAGAAGTTCAGCTCTTTTGCCTGTAAAAAAAAACATACAATACCCCCCCCCCAACATTACAACCCACCACCCACATACCCCTAATCTAACCCAAACCCCCCTTAAATAAACCTAACACTAAGCCCCTGAAGATCTTCCTACCTTATCTTCACCATACCAGGTTCACCGATCCGTCCTGAAGAGCTCCTCCGATGTCCTGATCCAAGCCCAAGCGGGGGGCTGAAGAGGTCCATGATCCGGCTGAAGTCTTCATCCAAGCAGGAGCTGAAGAGGTCCATGATCCGGATGAAGTCTTCATCCAAGCGGGAGCTGAAGAGGTCCATGATCCGGATGAAGTCTTCTATCAACAGCATCTTTAATCTTCTTTCTTCGGGAGCCATCATCTTCCATCCGACGCGGAACATCCTCTTCTCCCGACGCCTACTAGCCGAATGACGGTTCCTTTAAGGGACGTCATCCAAGATGGCGTCCCTCGAATTCCGATTGGCTGATAGGATTCTATCAGCCAATCGGAATTAAGGTAAGAAAATTCTGATTGGCTGATGGAATCAGCCAATCAGAATCAAGTTCAATCCGATTGGCTGATCCGATCAGCCAATCAGATTGAGCTCGCATTCTATTGGCTGATCGGAACAGCCAATAGAATGCGAGCTCAATCTGATTGGCTGATTGGATCAGCCAATCGGATTGAACTTGATTCTGATTGGCTGATTCCATCAGCCAATCAGAATATTCCTACCTTAATTCCGATTGGCTGATAGAATCCTATCAGCCAATTGGAATTCGAGGGACGCCATCTTGGATGACGTCCCTTAAAGGAACCGTCATTCTTCAGTTGGACGTCGCCGGATGAAGATGGGTCCGCGGTGGAGGTCTTCAGGATGGAGCCAGTCCTCATCGGATGAAGATAGAAGATGCCGCTTGGAAGATGATGGTTGCCGGTCCGGATCTACTCTTCTTCCCGAATAGGATGAAGACTTTGGAGCCTCTTCTGGACCTCTTCAGCCACCGGATGATGGATCGCCAGCCCCCGCTTGGGTTGGATGAAGATTTTGGAGCCAGGACAGATCGGTGATACCTGGTGAGGTGAAGACAAGGTAGGAAGATCTTCAGGGGCTTAGTGTTAGGTTTATTTAAGGGGGGTTTGGGTTAGATTAGGGGTATGTGGGTGGTGGGTTGTAATGTTGGGGGGGGGGGTATTGTATGTTTTTTTTACAGGCAAAAGAGCTGAACTTCTTGGGGCATGCCCTGCAAAGGGCCCTGTTCAGGGCTGGTAAGGTAAAAGAGCTTTGAACTTTAGTTATTTAGAATAGGGTAGGGCATTTTGTTATTTTGGGGGTCTTTGTTATTTTATTAGGGGGCTTAGAGTAGGTGTAATTAGTTTAAAATTGTTGTAATATTTTTCTTATGTTTGTAAATATTTTTTTATTTTTTGTAACTTAGTTCTTTTTTATTTTTTGTACTTTAGTTAGTTTATTTCATTGTAGTTATTTGTACATATTGTATTTAATTAATTTATTGATAGTGTAGTGTTAGGTTTAATTGTAGGTAATTGTAGATATTGTATTTAATTAATTTAATGATAGTGCAGTGTTAGGTTTAATTATAACTTAGGTTAGGATTTATTTTACAGGTAATTTTGTTATTATTTTAACTAGGTAACTATTAAATAGTTCTTAACTATTTAATAGCTATTGTACATGGTTAAAATAATTACAAAGTTGCCTGTAAAATAAATATTAATCCTAAAATAGCTACAATGTAATTATAATTTATATTGTAGCTATATTAGGATTTATTTTACAGGTAAGTATTTAGCTTTAAATAGGAATAATTTATTTAATAAGAGTTAATTAATTTCGTTAGATTAAAATTATATTTAATTTAGAGGGGTGTTAGTGTTAGGGTTAGACTTAGCTTTAGGGGTTAATACATTTATTAGAATAGCGGTGAGCTCCGGTCGGCAGATTAGGGGTTAATAATTGAAGTTAGGTGTCGGCGATGTTAGGGAGGGCAGATTAGGGGTTAATACTATTTATTATAGGGTTAGTGAGGCGGATTAGGGGTTAATAACTTTATTATAGTTGCGGTGCGGTCCGCTCGGCAGATTAGGGGTTAATAAGTGTAGGCAGGTGTCGGCGACGTTGAGGGGGGCAGATTAGGGGTTAATAAATATAATATAGGGGTCGTGGTGTTGGGGCAGCAGATTAGGGGTACATAAGAATAACTTAAGCAGCGGCGCTTTGCGGTCGGCAGATTAGGGGTTAATTATTGTAGGTAATTGGCGGCGACGTTGTGGGGGGCAGATTAGGGGTTAATAAATATAATACAGGGGTCGGCGGTGTTAGGGCAGCAGATTAGGGGTACATAAGTATAACGTAGGTGGCTGTCGGCAGATTAGGGGTTAAAAAAAATTAATCGAGTGGCGGCGATGTGGGGGGGCCTCGGTTTAGGGGTACATAGGTAGTTTATTGGTGTTAGTGTACTTTAGAGTACATTAGTTAAGAGCTTTATGAACCGGCGTTAGCCCAGAAAGCTCTTAACTACTGACTTTTTTCTGCGGCTGGAGTTTTGTCGTTAGATTTCTAACGCTCACTTCAGACACGACTCTAAATACCGGAGTTAGAAAGATCCCATTGAAAAGATAGGATACGCAATTGACGTAAGGGGATCTGCGGTATGGAAAAGTCGTGGCTGAAAAGTGAGCGTTAGACCCTTTTTTGAGTGACTCCAAATACCGGAGTTAGCCTAAAACCAGCGTTAGGAGCCTCTAACGCTGGTTTTCACGGCTACCGCCAAACTCCAAATCTAGCCACTAGTTAATAATAGAAATATTATTTAGATTTATTTAATTAATATTTAAGTTAGGGGGGTGTTAGGGTTAGTGTTAGACTTAGGTTTAGGGGTTAATAATTTTATTACAGTGGCGGCGGTGTAGGGGGGGGCAGGATAGGGGTTAATAAATTTAATATAGGTTGCGGCGGGTTCAGGGAGCGGCGGTTTAGGGGTTAAACTATTTTTTTATTTGCAGCGAGGTGCGGGATCAGCAGGATAGGGGTTAATAACTTTATTATAGAGGGCGACGGTATGGGGGGGCAGGATAGGGGTTACTAGGTATAATGTAGGTGGCAGCGGTGTCCGGGAGCGGCGGTTTAGGGGTTAATACATTTATAAGACTTGCGGCAGGGTCTAGGAGCGGCGGTTTAGGGGTTAATACATTTATCAGAGTTGGGGCAGGGTCTAGGAGCGGCGGTTTAGGGGTTAGTAACTTTATTTAGTTGCGGGGGGCTCCGGGGGCGCCGGTATAGGGGGTAGAACAGTGTAGTTTAGTGTGAGTGCTTAGTGACAGGCTAGCAAGAAAGCTGTCAAACAGCCGAAGAGCAGCGAGATCGGATGAGTGATAACTCTCACAGTCCGCTGCTCATCGCCCCGCGGCTTTTTGACAGCTTTTTTTGATAACTTAGGCGTATTTTTTCAGGTCCGCGGCGGCGAAGGTAGGCGAGCTTAGGCGGGCGTATTGGACCGGCGAAGGCAGAAAAGTTGACGGCTTGATAACTACCCCCCATTGTCCTCCATACCAGTCAGGCTTCCCATACAAAAACATTGTAACTTTAAGCTCGAAGCCTCATAGGTTTGAGTCCTTTTTTTCTAATGATTTGTTATCAGACAGTGTCATTATGTTTGTACTGTACTGTACAATGTATTTTTGATGTGTTTTGTGCAACGTTTTTTTGTAGTGTAACAGTTAACCAGAGCTCTGAAGTCGCGGTAACCTGATGCACATTAAATTTCATGGCAAATACGTTTACTTTCAACTCATAATACGCACACTACTTCTGACGTGTGCATAGAGCCTGCTATATACCCCTAATCGCTTGCATGCACCTGTTAGCGCGCCACTCATAACATTGCCCTATATTAGTTATCAAGTTCTCAAATAAAATTTTAAATCACAAAAAAACTGTGAGAATTTCTTCCTCAAACCCAAAAAACAACAAAAAACAATGCACTGAATTATTTTGCCTGATTTTCCTGTCATTTCCAATAAAATAAATCTTCAAACCCTAGCTTTAAAAGAAAATGATAATATACAAAAATGATGGCAGTGCTATACTAGCATAATTGCATAATAAACTAAATTTTAACAGCCAATCAGGAGAGAGTATAAATTAAAGAATATAAGTGACTTTCACCAATAAAAAGAGCCTGGTTGGGGTATTTATATCGGCAGTCATAATTGAGGGCATTAAGCTACTTGAAAAAAAGGTTGAGGGCTTCAACTGAAACACGTAGCAAGACGCTAAAATAACGGATTAAGAATAAT
Organism: Bombina bombina; assembly: GCF_027579735.1. Classification (NCBI taxonomy): domain Eukaryota; kingdom Metazoa; phylum Chordata; class Amphibia; order Anura; family Bombinatoridae; genus Bombina; species Bombina bombina. Next base: position 736,547,293 of record NC_069502.1, on the reverse strand, counting down.
CATTTTTTCTTGACTGAACTACTGTAAACTGTGCACACAGGAGCTCAGCAGAAATACCCCCCCCCCCCCCCCCCCCCGAAGTTCATGTGATTGTTGAGAGTGACATGGTTGCTGGGCGGCTTCACAAAACTCAAACTTTCCAGGACAGAGGGTGGTATTCAAAGATCTGAGCTTAAACAAGTGAATTCCGGAATTGGAATCAGCATATGCGGTTAAAGGGATAGTCCAAATTAAATTTTCATGGTCCAGATAGTGAATGTAATTTTAAGCAACTTATTAATTTACTTTTATCATCAAATTTGCTTTGTTCTCTTAGTATTCTTAGTTGAAAACTAAACCTAGGAGGCTCATATCCTAATTTCTAAGTCCTTGAAGGCCACCGCTTATCTGAATGCATTTGACAGTTTTTCACAGCTATAGGGCATTATTTCAAGTGTTTTATAAAAAATAACATTGTGCTCATGCACATGGAGTTATTTAAGTCAGAACTAAGTGCCTGAAATGCCAGTCTGTCTAAAGATCTGAGATAAGGTGGGCAGTCTGCAGAAGCTTAGATACAAGGGGCGCCATGTACTAAGCTTCGAAGTGACCGTCCGTCTGTATTTCCGCGTCAAAATCGATCTGCTTCTCGTATGTACCAATCTGCGATCTGGTCAAAAAACCACTATTTTCATCAGCGATCGTAATTTTACGCAACTGATCGTTCCAAAGCCTTTTTCCACTTACTACATGTTCGATCGCACGTAAATTCGCTGTAATCGGAAATTATGAATGTTACAACTAATCCGTCCTCTCCAACTTTCACTGTAACTTCACGTGATTTGCTTCGCGACCATTTAGGTAGCGAATACAATAGAAAACTATAGGGCGTATCAACCTGACGCCAGGTAGAAGTACTTAAGTGAAAGGACTAGACTACTATTGTAGCATTTTTTGTTTTTGGATCACTGAATGAAGATGGAGACACTTTTACACATGTTTCTTTTCTGATTAATTAAATTACGAGGAAGAAGGGCTATACAGGCACCAGTTGACAACTTGCAAAGAAGGAGAGGTAGAAGAATCAGAGTCCCTAGAGTTTTCCTTCCACGTATGGGTTTGGAAAGCATTTCTGATCGAGAGATTATCCAGAGATTCCGTTTGAACAGAGAAGCTATTATGGAACTTTACTATGAAATAGCAGAATACCTGGAACCTATGACAGCGTGTTCACAAGCCATACCCGGACTATTAAAACTGTTGGCAGCCTTACACTTTTTTGCCACCGGTTCATTCCAAGCTGTGTCTAGCGTTATAATTGGCATCAGCCAGTCTGCTTTTTCGAGGCACCTAACCAAAGTTATTGATGCTTTGATGGTCGTCTTTCCAAGGTACGTGTGCCTTCCAGCGACTCCAGAAGAGTGGCAATCTGTGAAGTCTAATTTTTATAGAATGGCCGGAATGCCCAATGTACTTGGAGCCATCGATTGCACCCATGTTGCAGTCAAACTATCCCGAGCATATTGCTTTTCTTTGGCAATTTTGGATTTTGTTTGACGCTTGATATCGTTGAACCTTTTTTTTGCAGGACTCGATATCTTTTTTAGTGGGTCCTTGAGCACTCACTGCGTTACTAATTTTCTCCCAAATAATCTTCTTACGAGCGCCTGGGGTTTGCTTGACTCGACTACCATAAATATTGTCATAATATTCGAGTACTAGATCAACAAGTACAACATTCTGTTGATGCGAGAAGTTAGGGTTGCGAGTCTTCTTAGAAGTAGTAGAATCTCCAGAGCAAGCCATCTTGTCAAAGTGAATACCGAAAAGTAAATAAACAATATTCTAAGATTTCTGGGAAAATGCACATTCTTATACATGTCAGCAGCCAGACGTTGCCGCTTGTCTGACGATTATGACACCTAGATCGTCACGTGGGTAAAGAACTAAACCAATCAGGTCGCAGACTGCTTCTTAACTTTGCTCTTTCGCGCCGAACAAAGCTTCAAAGTTATCAATAATCCGATTGTCTTCGACACACAATAGACGCGAAATTTTACGGCTTGGTTTTTAGTACATTCATGTAACGAAGTGCCATCCGCATGGTGCGAATGTCGGCGGGTTATTTCGATACGGTCTGTGCGAAAAAATTGATGTCTTAGTACATGGCGCCCAAGGTGATTACAGAGGTAAAAAGTGTATTTCTATAAGTGTTGGTTATGCAAAACTGGGGAATGGTAAATAAAGGGATTATCTATCTTTTTAAATAATAACATTTATGGTGTTTACTATCTCTTTAAGGTACCATTGAAGATTAATAGCTTTTACCAGTAACTGCTAGGACTACTTTAACTGTGACTCTATTGCCGTTATACAATTATATATCAATTGTCTCCCTATCGGATAATCATTTGTCTCCCAGATGTAGAAGTTTAGCTATTTTTACACAAGTCCCGGGCATTTTTGAAACTTTGTAACTTTTTATTGTGATATACTGCTACAAATTATTGTGTATGTATTTGTCTGTAGACATATTTTATTTGTGTAAATGCATAAGTTGATTTTATGACTATAGATATATAAAGACTGAATTCTAAGACTGAGTCACCATTTTTTGGTAACTAGAGGTACATCTAAATAGTTGTTTTGCTTTTTATACTTGCATAATTCCCTTTCTCAAAAAAATAATATTCACACATCAGTAGCTTCTATTATACTTGTTTAAAAACACATAACATAAAAAAATAAATTGTCACAAATATAAGAAAATATATGTATATTATATTTATTTCAAGGCACACTGTCAAAGCATCTTCACATTTAAATACTGTAGTCTCTATTACTAGTCAAAAAACATTTTTTTTCATATTTGAGCCTGATAACCTACAGTATGTAAAGACGATGTAGTCCCAAAGTTTATTTGACAAATGAATGCATCTTGGTCCTACTTCAACCAAAAAACCCTTATGGGAAATGAAGTTCTATTTAGAATCTATTAAAAAGGCTGTTTCCATAATATTGGGTGACACAGACACATCAGTGTAAGTATCACCCATAATACACACAAGTGCATTATAAGTTATAAAGCTTAACAAAATGTATAGATAATAAAGAAGCTAGCACACAGTACTCATTCATTTTTCATGCTTTCAGTCAGCTGAAATAAAACAATTATCATTTATTCTTATATAAACTGTCATACCTCTTTTTATATTCACTTTCAGTGAACATATCCTATACTATAAAAGGCCAAGTGTGTTTGTCCGAAGCTGTCATGCGCAGTAGAGACAGCACGAGGACAAACACACCTGGCCTTACAATCCCTAAGTCTCTGCAGAGCGAGCAGAAATGGGCGTGGCCGGGGCATGGCCGAGCATGACCGGGGACATGACCGAGCGTGGAGGCCCATGAAGGGGGCGTGGCCGAGCATGAAGGGGGCGAGGCCAGGCGGCCCGTGAAAGTCTGTGCAGACTGAGAGCTCAAAACAGCTCAAAAGAGGGGAGAGAGGGGGTAGGGAAAAGATAAGAAAGGTGAGAGAGAGATCAAGAGGGGAGAGAGAGATCAAGAGACGAGATAAAGAGAGGAGATAAAGAGAGCACAAGAGAAGGAGAGAGACAGCAAAAGAGAGGGGGAGGGAGAGCAAAAGAAAGGGGAGAGAGAGATCAAAAGAGAGGGGGGGAAGAGAGAGAGAGAGAGGGGGAGGGGGGAAGATAGAGAGAGAGGGAGGGGGATAGAGAGAAAGAGGGGGGAGGAGAGAGAGAGGGGAGAGAGAGGGGAGAGATAGACCAAGAAGGGAGAGAGAGATCAAGAGGGAAGATGAAGAGAGCACAAAAGAGGGAGAGAGACATCAAAAGAGAGAGGGAAGGGAGAGCAAAATAAAGGGGAGAGAGAGGTCAAAAGAGAGGGGGGAGAGAGAGAGAGAGAGAGAGGGGGGGGGAGAGATAGACCAAGAAGGGAGAGAGAGATCAAGAGGGAAGATGAAGAGAGCACAAAAGAGGGAGAGAGACATCAAAAGAGAGAGGGAAGGGAGAGCAAAATAAAGGGGAGAGAGAGGTCAAAAGAGAGGGGGGAGAGAGAGAGAGAGAGAGAGAGAGGGGGGGGGGAGAGAGAGGGGGGAGGAGAGAGAAAGGGGAGAGAGAGAGAGAGAGCGCAAAAGAGAGGGGTGAGAGAGCACAAGGCAAGGGAGTGATTTTGGAAAGAAAAGACATTTTTATTACTAACAACCAAATTTATATTAATGAAGTTCCGGTATCAAGAATAGCTTCAGTCTTGATGATGTGATGATCCCACTGTAATGTAAGATATATGATTAGGTACGAGGAAGAACTATTCCTAGCATAGAAACAATGGGGTTGTAATTGTGTCATACCCAACTTCTGCTTCAGAAGGTTTGGACATTCCTTGACCTGATGGTCAGTGGCAGCGCAGTAGAGGCACAAATTATTTGAACGGTGCCTATTTTTCTCTTGAGGGGTAAGAGGACCTCTTATAAAGCTAATGTCCATAGGTTGTTCTAGAGAAGTAACCGTAGTAGTGGACTTGGTTTGTGGTTTACGATAATGAATAACTGAATGTGTTTTTTCTTGTCTAAGATCTCGGAGTCTCCTATCTATGGTAATGCATAGTGTGTAGACTTCATCTAGGGAGTCAGGAATTCCTGTTCCAGAGAGCTCGTCCTTTATATCATCTGAGATTTCATAACCTGAATTGGTTTTTCAGGGAGATCTCGTTCCAAAGAGAGCCTCTGGCCCATATTTTGAATTGAGTAATATAGTGTTCAACTGGATTTCTTTGCAGTTTGAGTGTTCTGAGTTTGGATTCTGCGGTAATTTGGCAAAAAGGGTCATCATAAAGATCAGACAAAGAAATGGTCCAAAGAGTTAAGAATAGGATCATGGTTCTCATAGTAACAGTCTGCCCATGTGCGGGGCTCACCTCTTAAAAAAGACAGTATAGTCAGCACCTTGGATCTGTCAGTGGAATAAGTCCTAGGTTTTAATTCACATAATAACAGACAAGTACTTCTGAAATGTTTAAACATAGTACGGTCTCCAGAAAACTTTTCTGGTAAAGATACTTGTGGTTCTGAGATATGATCGACTCCTGCACCCTTTGCAGAGAGAGCTTCTCTAAGACAAACCCTTAAATTTTGGTTATCAACCTGTAATTCCCTAAAGAATTGTGTCAGGTTTTCTAGGCGTTGATTCAAAGTATGTATTTGTGGGGTGACGTCATTGGTATCCATAATATACTCTGTTATTTTTAAGGCTGGTTTACTATGTAATGAATTTCGTTATTCAGCACAATGTATTGAATAAAATATTTTTTGTGTCACGTATAGTTAATTTTTTTGCATAAGTGCAAACAGAAAAACATAAATGAATGTTATTTTAGCCTACTATAGCAGCAATCAGAATGAGAAGGCAAGATGGTGGAATTACAAGATAAGATGATTTGCCTAGTTTAATTAGAAGATTTCTAACAGTGTTAGAAAAAAAATGGCACTGAAAAGTTCCTTTACATTGCAGTCAAAGGGAACTGTGTGTTCCTAGTAAATATATATATATATATATATATATATATATATATATATATATATATATATATATATGTATATTGGTGGGTAAAAAAAGGTATTGCAGTGATGCCTCAATATCGAGGCATCACTGCAATACCTTGAAAGCGCCTGGAAGCGATCACTATCATTTCCACTGCTTGAAACCCCAGAGGACATGTCAGGCACGTCCTTGGTTCTTAACTGAGTTGCTTAAAATTGCCTGCTCTATCTGAATCATGAAAGAAAAAAATTAGATTTAGTATTTCTGAATGTTCTGTTTGTGCTTTGATTTCCACACAAAAATAAATGCCAAAACAAGGGGTCACAATCTAAAGTTAGAGGGTAGCAGATTCAGGAGAAATGGGAGGAAGCATTTTTTTTTACAGAAAGGGTGGTGGATTTATGGAATAAACTTCCATTCGAGGTGGTAAACACAAACGGCTAGATTTAGAGTTTGGCGTTAGCCATCAAAACCAGCGTTAGAGGCTCCTAACGCTGGTTTTGGGCTACCGCTGGTACTTAGAGTCTTGTAGGTAAGGGTCTAATGCTCACTTTGCAGCCGTGACTTTTCCATACCGCAGATCCCCCTACACCATTTGCGTATCCTATCTTTTTAATGGGATCTTTCTAACGCCGGTATTTAGAGTCTTGGCTGAAGTGAGCGTTAGAAATCGAACGACAAAACTCCAGCCGCAGAAAAAAGTCAGGAGTTAAGAGCTTTATGGGCTAACGCCGGTTTATAAAGCTCCTAACTACTGTGCTCTAAAGTACACTAACACCCATAAACTATCTATGTACCCCTAAACCGAGGCCCCCCCACATTGCCGCCACTCTAATACATTTTTTTAACCCCTAATCTACCGACCGCACACCGCCGCCACCTACGTTATCCCTATGTACCCCTAATCTGCTGCCCCTAACACCGTCGACCCCTATATTATATTTATTAACCCTTAATCTGCCGCCCCCAATGTCGCTGCTACCTTACCTACAATTATTAACCCCTAATCTGCCGACCGGACCTCACCGCTACTATAATAAAGTTATTAACCCCTAATCCGACTCACTCCCGCCTCAATAACCCTATAATAAATAGTATTAACCCCTAATCTGCCCTCCCTAACATCGCCGACACCTAACTTCAAGTATTAACCCCTAATCGGCCGACCGGACCTCACCGCTACTATAATAAATTTATTAACCCCATAAGCTAAGTCTGACCCTAACACTAACACCCCCCTAACTTAAATATAATTTAAATCTAACTAAATAAATTAACTCTTATTAAATAAATTATTCCTATTTAAAACTAAATACTTACCTGTAAAATAAACCCTAATATAGCTACAATATGACGAATAATTATATTGTAGCTATTTTAGGACTAATATTTATTTTACAGGCAACTTTGTAATTATTTTAACCAGGTACAATAGCTATTAAATAGTTAATAACTATTTAATAGCTACCTAGATAAAATAATTACAAAATTACCTGTAAAATAAATCCTAACCTAAGTTACAATTAAACCTAACACTACACTATCAATAAATTAATTAAATAAAATACCTACAATTAAATCTAACACTACACTATCAATAAATTAATTACATGAAATACCTACAAATAAATACAATTAAATAAACTAACTAAAGTACAAAAAATAAAAAATTAATTACAAACATAATAAAAATATTACAACAATTTTAAGCGAATTACACCTACTCTAAGCCCCCTAATAAAATAACAAAGCCCCCCAAAATAAAAAAATGCCCTACCCTATTCTAAAATTAAAATAGAAAAGCTCTTTTACCTTACCAGCCCTTAACTTAGGTTAGGATTTATTTTACAGGTAATTTTGTAATTATTTTATCTAGGTAGCTATTAAATAGTTATTAACTATTTAATAGCTATTGTACCTGGTTAAAATAATTAAATAGTTGCCTGTAAAATAAATATTATTCCTAAAATAGCTACAATATAATTATAATTTATATTGTAGCTATATTAGGGTTTATTTTACAGGTAAGTATTTAGCTTTAAATAGGAATAATTTATTTAATAAGAGTTAATTTATTTCAATAGATTTAAATTATATTTAATTTAGGGGGGTGTTAGTGTTAGGGTTAGACTTAGCTTTAGGGGTTAATACATTTATTAGAGTAGCGGTGAGGTCCGGTCGGCAGATTAGGGGTTAATTATTGTAGGTAGCTGGTGGCGACGTAGTGGGGGGCAGATTAGGGGTTAATAAATATAATATAGGGGTCGGCGGTGTTAGGGGCAGCAGATTAGGGGTACATAGGTATAATGTAGGTTGCGGCGGTGTACGGAGCGGCAGATTAAGGGTTAATAAATATAATATAGGGGTCGGCGGTGTTAGGGGCAGCAGATTAGGGGTACATAGGGATAACGTAGGTGGCGGCAGTGTACGGAGCGGCAGATTAGGGGTTAATAATTGTAGGTAGGTGGCAGCGACGTTGGGGGCGGCAGATTAGGGGTTAATAAATATAATATAGGGGTCGGCGGTGTTAGGGGCAGCAGATTAGGGGTACATAGGGATAACGTAGGTGGCGGCGGTGTACGGAGCGGTAGATTAGGGGTTAATAATTGTAGGTAGGTGGCGGCGACATTGGGGGCGGCAGATTAGGGGTTAATAAATATAATATAGGGGTCGGCGGTGTTAGGGGCAGCAGATTAGGGGTACATAGGGATAACGTAGGTGGCGGCGGTGTACGGAGCGGCAGATTAGGGGTTAAAAAAATATGCAGGTGTCAGCGATAGCGGGGTCGGCAGATTAGGGGTTAATAAGTGTAAGGTTAGGGGTGTTTAGACTCGGGGTACATGTTAGAGTGTTAGGTGCAGACTTAGAAACTGTTTCCCCATAGGAAACAATGGGGCTGCGTTAAGAGCTGAACGCTGCTTTTTTGCAGGTGTTAGGTTTTTTTCAGCTCAAACTGCCCCATTGTTTTCTATGGGGGAATCGTGCACAAGCACGTTTTTGAAGCTGGCCGTGTCCGTAAGCACCGCTGGTATTGAGAGTTGCATTGGCGGTAAATATGCTATACTTCTCCCTTTTTGGAGCCTAACGCAGCCCTTCTGTGAACTCTAAATACCAGCGGTATTTAAAAGGTGCGGGGGGAAAAAAGCCAGCGTTAGCTACGCGGGTCGTTACCGACAAAACTCTAAATCTAGCCGAAAGACTGTAAAGAAATTAAAAATTGCCTGGGACATGCATAATGCTATCCTAAGAAAAAAGTAATATGGGTAGACTTGATTAGCCTTTTTGGTTCTTATCTACTCTCAAATTCAATGTTTCTATGTTTCTAAACATGATTGTAATAATCAGATTTATTAATTCACAGCACATACCAGTGCTGAGTTATATTATTTATGAATGAATAGCTTCATTGATGATTATCACATATTAAAGCTCTTCAAAGGTTTCTTTGTTCTCTTTGTGATACAGAAAAGCCTATGACCCCAAGTAAATAATATGTCACAGGATAATTTATTTTAAACATGGGATACCTGTTTTTCAGACAAGAATTCTCATGATTCAACACTTGTCATCTAATTATCATATCAATAGAGATCAGCAGTCATTTAGCACTTAAATAGGAAACCATCATTTCTGTGTGTCAAGCCTCTTACATCCTAGTTTGGCTAAGGAAATGCATCCTAATAGCTATGGTAAACAAGGAAACATAAAAGGTGATATTATGTGGAAAATAATAATTTGAAAATATTGTTATGAACATGTTTATTGTTTTTAAAATATTGATGTACTGATTGTGTCGTGTAGAGGTATAAAAGTATGTTTAGATAAAAAGTAAGCCAAAACTAAACCAACCCTTTAATTATCAGTAGTGTTTTCCATGGAATCCAAAGTTTTTAAAATTAAAATAGCATTTTCAGTTCATATCAAATCATCTGAGATTTGACCTCCTAATTGTAGTTAAAGTATAATACATTGAGATAACTTCACATAACAAAAACTTACACTTGATACTAGATATTAGATACTCCAATAACAAATAGATTTATTGTTGGATTTTGGACATCAACACAATTAGTAAAATAAAAGCATTTTTTAATATCTGAAAACTGTCCAATACTATATACAGTACAATACATAAAGGGCGAGATTTCGAGTGGAGAGCAAAAAGCTAACACAAGCTCACATTGCATTCTAACTTTGCGCTCAATAGAGCGCGCTACCATGGGCTCCAATGGAAGCCTCGTTCTCGTGCCGTGAGACACAGCAGAGAACCTAGTGCATCGAAGGGGGTAAGTTGCGCAGCGACGGGCAGCAGGTTTAAATATATATGTATATGAATATATACATATATATTTATGTGTTTATATGTGTATATACACATATTAACACATAAATATGTATGTAAATAAGCATATACATATATATTTATAGTAATTACACAGTCCCCATAGACTGCAATGTAAAGGCAAGTTTCAGTGCCGTTTTTTTGCTCTAACACCCCACACCGCACACTTTAAACCCTAAAAACTGTTTTGTGCAATTATTTTTAATAAAAATGAAGATGCTACTAATTTTTATTTTATTAAGGCACACTATACTTTATTTTGTGGGCAATTGGGGGACATTTTTAGAATTAACCAGAGATCTTATATCTGGTTAATTTTATGAGCACTAATTGCTACCATGAACTTGCGGTAGCATTTACCAGTCACTTGTAATAGCTAGTTATTTGCCGGTTTACGGGCAAGTGATAAATTACTTTTTTCTTGAGCTGCTGGCCAGCTACATTGGCAGTACACTACAGTCTTTAGTTTGAGATAGAATAATATTTTATCTATACCCAAAACAATTTACAAGACTGCAACAAAAATGGATGTTGAATATACATGATAACAACATGACAAGATTTTTAAAAGCTATCCAATACTTTGTGAACACTTCAACACAATACGGATGCCCCCTAGTAGAGTATTTATTCAAATTACTTAACACCTGTTTATCCAAAAAAAAATGATTTTAAGAAAATTTTCAATTATCCTAGCTTTGTGAAGGAATAATCTAGATTTTATTAAAGAGACAGAGACGAATATTTTACTTAACCTTTTCTTTTTACTGCTCACAGCACTTAAAAGCAATATAAACCTTAACAGAAAAACACAGTAAACCAAGAACACAGATAATAGACCAATAAAAGAAAGCATTGAGTGGTCAAACAAAAAAGTGACCAATGAGAGTAGTCCAAATATCCATAAAGAGTCCAGTAAGTCTGTAATCCTCCTCTTTGATCTTTGATGCTGAACACCGATGAAAAGTTCCAATCAGAGAAAACTTGAAATCCAACGAAGATAACTACCAACAAAAGGAACATCAAGAAAAACAAAAACGTGATAGTAGAAGTGAAGATCCTGTCTTTGAAGCTGACTTGAGAAGAAAAATCCAAACTGTTAAGATGATGCTCAGAAGATGAAGGGTATTGTTGAATCATATCAAGCTGATTCAGTGTCTTAGATTCCTGGATTGGGAAGAATGGAAAATATAAACAATATGTTATAATAAATGTAAATATATGCATTCCATCCTAAAAGGGAAGGGAGGAAGGAAAAATATTTGTCTCTGTCTCTTTAATAAAATCTAGATTATTCCTTCACAAAGCTAGGATAATCAGAATTTTATTACAAGGACAGAGACTTCATATTTTGATAATTCAAAGTAAAATAGGGCATGATATCAAAAGATTAGGAATATTGTGAATAGGCTTAAAATAAAATTGGCGAAAAATAGAATCAGAGGACCAATCCGCTGCATTCAAGATCTCCTGAAGAGAACTAGAATTAGAAAAGGCTTTTGAAGCTGCAGCACCACTGATAGAATGGAGAGAGGAAAAAATAATCTACACCTGCTTGAATCATAACCCACTTAACCCATCTAGCGATGGTAGTAGTGGAGACAGGAAGATGAGGATGAGTAAATTAAATCAAAAGTTCAGAAGGTATAGAATTTCTGAAAGAATCAGTTCTATGTTCATACTCTTTGAGGCACAAAACACATAAATGAGGAAAATCAGAAAAATAAGGATAGAATAAAGTAGAAGAAGTTTTGGCTTTAACATCAGATACCCTTCTGCAAGAAAGTAAACATAAAAGAGTAGTTAATTTTGCTGAAAGCTGTTTAAGAGAGAGTGTAGAATTTTCAGGCTATTTGGGGAAGAGGGAAAAAATCAAGTTAACATCCCAAAAATGAGAATATTTAGAAGATGGAGGATGTTTAAGTTTAATAGATTTCATCAGGCGATAAACAGATACATGTTGTTCAATAGGAGAATTCTGAAATAGTTCATGACCTGCTGACATAGCTGATCTAGCTGCATTGATTGATCTGTATGCCAAACCAGCTTCGAATAATGAAGTAAAAAAATTCAGCACTTCACTTATAGGAGCTGAAAAGGGATCCAGATGTCGTTGATCGTACCAGCTAGACAATTTCTTCCATGAAGAGAGGTAACACTTTTTAGTTCCTGGAGACCAACAGTCTTGTAACAGATTTTTTGCTTCAGAAGAAAGTCCTTCAATTGACCAGGAACCCTTGAAATTGTCAATGCAATGAGATTGAGAGAACCTATTCTGACAAGATCGTGAAAATCTCCTATGGGATTTGAAAGGATGTCTATTTGATGAGGAAGCAGAAGAGGTGTAAGGAAGGACATCTCTAGAAGAGATTGGTACCAGGGTTGAGATGTCCACCAAGGGGTTATCAGAAGTAGGGAAATCTGTTCTCTCCTGATCTTGGAGGGAGGAAAAATATTTGTCTCTGTCTCTTTAATAAAATCTAGATTATTCCTTCACAAAGCTAGGATAATCAGAATTTTATTACAAGGACAGAGACTTCATATTTTGCTAATTCAAAGTAAAATAGGGCATGATATCAAAAGATTAGGAATATTGTGAATAGGCTTAAAATAAAATTGGCGAAAAATAGAATCAGAGGACCAATCCGCTGCATTCAAGATCTCCTGAAGAGAACTAGAATTAGAAAAGGCTTTTGAAGCTGCAGCACCACTGATAGAATGGGGAGAGGAAAAAATCATCTACACCTGCTTGAATCATAACCCACTTAACCCATCTAGCGATGGTAGTAGGGGAGACAGGAAGATGAGGATGAGTAAATTAAATCAAAAGTTGAGAAGGTATAGAATTTCTGAAAGAATCAGTTCTATGTTCATACTCTTTGAGGCACAAAACACATAAATGAGGAAAATCAGAAAAATAAGGATAGAATAAAGTAGAAGAAGTTTTGGCTTTAACATCAGATTTGCTTCAGAAGAAAGTCCTTCAATTGACCAGGAACCCTTGAAATTGTCAATGCAATGAGATTGAGAGAACCTATTCTGACAAGATCGTGAAAATCTCCTATGGGATTTGAAAGGATGTCTATTTGATGAGGAAGCAGAAGAGGTGTAAGGAAGGACATCTCTAGAAGAGATTGGTACCAGGGTTGAGATGTCCACCAAGGGGTTATCAGAACTAGGGAAATCTGTTCTCTCCTGATCTTGGCAACGTTTGAGTGATCATTGGGAAAGGGGGAAAGGCATAAGCTCCCTTGATTGGCCAATTCTGAAGAAAGACACTGGTGACTAGAGCTTCTGGATCCGGTCTCCAACTGTAAAAAGGTTCCAGTTGAAAGTTGAGACGAGATGCAAAAAGGTCCAGACAGAAGGGTCCCCTCAAAGTTAGAATCTTGTGAAAAAGAAGAGGATTGAGTTTCCAGTCACTTGAATCCAGCAGATACCTGGAACCCCAATCCGCTGCCATGTTCGCAGAACCTGGAATGTATTCCGCCTGAATGAAAATGTTCTGAGAAAGGCAATAATGTATGAAATCTTTGGTCAAATTTGAGAGGGTTTTAGAATTGGTACCTCTTAATTTGTTGATGTAATGGACTGCAGATATATTGTCCATCCTGAGACGAATGGCCGAGGGAGGTTTCAACTTGGAGAAGCTCCTCACCGCAAAGGTTCCTGCTAAAAGCTCCAAATTGTTGATGTATAATTGTTGTTCTTCCAATGACCATTTGCCTCCGGTGACAATAGAACTGCATCTGGCTCCCCAACCTGTTTTGCTGGCATCGGATTCTATAATTAAATCCAAAGAATTGCCAAATATAGCTTTCTCATTCTAAGCAAAAATATTGGAAAGCCACCACTGTAACTCTTCTCTGGCTTCTGAGGATAAATAGATCATGTGAGAGTATGAGAAACCTCGGCAAAGAAAATATATTTTCAGGCGTTGAAGGGCCATGTAATGAAGAGGGGCAGGATAGATAGCCTGAATGGAAGAAGAAAGCAACCCTATAATCCTGGCCAACAGCCTGATGGTGAAGGTCTTCTTCTTTAAAAGAGATGACATTTCTTTCTTGATATTTGAAATCTTTTGTAAGGGAAGACTTAGAGTAGAACATTTGGTGTCTATAGAAAACCCTAGAAAAATTAAATTCTAAAATGGGGAAAGAACTGATTTGTTGAAGTTAATTAGGAAATCTAAATCTTGAAGAAGATTGATAGTGATAGATAAGTGAAGGAGGAGAGTAGCATGATCCTAATGCATAAGAAGGATGTCGTCCAAATAAATTATTAAACAAATCCCTCTCAAGCGGAGCCAGGCTACAACAGGTTTTAGGATTTTTGTAAACACCCATGGAGCGGAGGATAGGCCAAAGGAAAGACAGGTAAACTGCCAAACTGAGTCTTTCCAAAGGAAACAAAATAATTTTCTGAAAGACTGATGTACAGGGACCGTCAAGTAAGCGTCTGTCAAATCTAATCTTACCATCCAATATCTGTCCAGCAGTCAATCCCTGTGAAGGTGATTACCCTCCATTTTAAAATGATTGTATTCTAAAAATTGCTTTAGATTTCTTAAATTTATGACTGGTCGCAAAGTTCCTTCTTTTTTCTTTACAAAGAACATGTTGCTTAAGAGAGTTTTCTATTGATGGAGCTAGTTCTATCGCATATTTTTGAGCTAGATTGGAAAGTTCTGTGTCTAATAGGTTGGAATCCTGTAAAGAAAATCTTATTGGGTTGGGTCTTTTGAGTTGAGAAGGAGTAAGAATGAAATTTAGATGGAGACCACAAATAGTCTAAAAGGCCCCAAGGATCTAAAGTAATTTTTCCCCAGTTGTGAATAAAGTGTTTTAATCTTCCTCCCACTAAATGTGGGAAAGAATTGGTAAAGGGAAGAGAGAGATTTACCTTGAAATGGTCTGGAGTGAAAACCTCTGAAGTTCCATGTTCTAGCTCTTGATGGGAAGAAAGTTGTGAGTGAGGTAGAAGGAGGGGGATTGTTTTGAAATTGAGACCTGGGGACAAATGTGTGACCGGGAAAGTTGCCTCTACCTTTCCCAGTCCTGTCAAAAAATTTTTAAGGAGGGTAAAAATATAAAAATATAAAAATATTTTTAGTATTTAATTC
This sequence comes from Bombina bombina, assembly GCF_027579735.1. NCBI lineage: Eukaryota > Metazoa > Chordata > Amphibia > Anura > Bombinatoridae > Bombina > Bombina bombina. The sequence goes on along the minus strand of NC_069502.1, from coordinate 736,532,292 downwards.
AATTTTATTGAGAGAATTAAATGAACTCACGTAATTATTCAATTCTTTAAGGCCTTGTTTGCCAAAAAGGAGACCATTAGCTAAAGGGTCCATCTCTGTCAGGGCAAAGTCTTGAATATTTGGGTCAATACGTCTTAGAACCAACCTACGTCTGAGTGGCAATAGATTAAATACACAGTCCGCTGAAGCCATTCCTTAACTATATAAGGATCTAGGGAAGCTTATTCAGAGATAGCTTTTTTCTGAGAGTTCAAACAACTTGGTAACTGGACCTAAGATATCCAAAACTTTATCCTGGCAGGATTTAAAATTTCTATTTCCATTCGCCTAGATTACGAGTCTTGCGTTAGCCTTAATAAGCAGCGTTGAGAGGTCCCAACGCTGCTTTTTAATGCCCGCTGGTATTACGAGTCTGGCAGGTACAGGTGTACTGCTCACTTTTTTTCTGTGACTCGAGTATACCGCAAATCCCCTTATGTCAATTGCATATCCTATATTTTCAATGGGATTTTGCTAATGCCGGTATTACAAGTCTTGGAAAAAGTGAGCGGTACACCCTCTCCTGTCAAGACTCATACTGCATTTAAAAGTCAGAGTCAGTAGACTCTCTCCCAGCAGAATTTTACAAATTACTTCTTGATCAAGTTCCGACGGTGCTTGTCCAACTTTATAATAATTATTATACTCAGAACAAGTCACAGTCTCATTTGTTTGCGGCATCCAATATAGTTTTGATCCCTAAGAAAGATAAAGACTTAGAATTGCCCTCATCTTATAGGCCTATTTCACTCCTGAATCAGGATTATAAAATTCTCACCTATATTCTTGCTAATAAATTAAAAGCTCCTCTAGGTTATCTGGTGCATCAGGACCAGACCGGTTTTATGACAGGCAGGAATCCTGTCAAGAACCTAAGGAAAGTACAATTGGTCCTGGATTTCTTTTGGAATAAGGTGGAAAGACAGAGAACCCATACTAAACCAGACCTCGCTATTCTCACGATCAACGCTGAGAAAGCGTTCGATTCTATTATCTGGGATCATTTAATAACGGTTCTGGGGAAATTTGGCATAGCTGGCAATTTCCAACAATTTATTTCACAGTTATATAAGGCGCCAACTTCCACAATTATAGTGAATGGGGAAGCAACGGAAAAGGTCATCCTCGGACGAGGTACGCGGCAAGGGTGTCCGCTATCGCCTTTTTTATTTAATCTCTCTCTTGAACCCTTGGCAATTTATTTAAGGCAGGAATTACATGGCATTCAGGTAGGTAGCCATAAGATAGTTCTTTCTTTATACGTAGACGATCTCCTTCGTTTTCTCAGCAATACACAGGACTCTATTCCCCGTTTTCTGGAAATATTTAATTTGTTTAGTTCCTTCTCAGGATATAAAATAAATCATGAAAAATCTGAGATTATTTGGATTCGTATACCTCTAGGTCAGAGCCAGCATCCATTCATCGAATCGCTACAGATCACATACCTAGGAATTAACCGTTGGTATGAGCTTAATCTCAAACAATGTATTAAGGGATTCGTTTCTAAATTACAGAGTTGGAGCAATCTTCCCCGCTCGCTTACGGCCCGAATTATGTTAATCAAAGTGGTCTTATTCCCTAAAATTCTATATTTCTTACAGAATCTTCCTCTTTTGCTATATAAAAAAGACCATGATCTCCTCAATAGGTCCTTCAATCAATTTATTTGGCAAGGTAAGAAACCGCGTATATCACTCCATAAGTTAACACTACCTAAAGCTTTTGGTGGAATGGCTTGTCCTAACCTAAAGTTCTACAATTATGCAGCAGCTGTAAAATTTGCTCTGGACTGGATCAGCGAAAAAAATTTGATCACGTTCTATGAGATGGAGTCGATGTTGATAAAGCAGTTTAATCTTAAAGCGATTCTTCACCACTCAGCAAGTAAGCTTCCAGATCCAATTAATTATCTTTGTACTTTTAAGTATATCGTACAGGCTTGGCAGAAAATATGTAAGGAATTGGGAATAGACTTCCGAAAATCAGAATTTTTACCCTTATGTGGTAATCCTAGTTTCCCAGCAGCTCATACTCCCTCGATATTTGAGCTATGGGCTGAACGAGGAGTGAAATATGTGATCCAGTTATGCGAAGGAAGCAATTTGAGGCTCCACTCCAAGGTCCAGTTTCTTTGCTTACTTACAAACTAGGCATTGGGTAGAGAAATTAAGGCAGGAATCAGGTTTGGAGATTGATACCAAATATTGGCAGAATATTATTTCACAATATAGCGAGGGGGTGAACTCTATCCCCCTAACCTATGGTATAATTATGAAATTTCTGGGTCAGAAAAATATAATAGAGATATCATCTAAGTGGGCTAAAGAAAAAGTGGAGGTAGAGAATGAGACCATCACACAGAGTATTACACAAGCAGCAGGGGCGACTTGCATGCACACGTGGAAAGAATCTCACGTGAAATTACTAAATAGGGCGTATTTAACGCCTACTAGACTGGCAAAATGGAGTCCTGAGAAGAAGAACTGTCCCAAATGCTGCAAAGAACAGACAGATTTTTTACACTGCTTTTGGGAGTGCCCCAAAATATTCCAATTCTGGCAAAAGATAAATTTCTGGGCATGTAAAATAATGGGGACAAAGTTTAAAGTTAATCCACACCAAATAATGTTTCTCTGTAAATTTTCGGCCGCCCTACCTAACAATAGATTTATCAACTTATTAATCTTGACGGCTCATAACATAATATTAAAAAAATGGAAAAGCTACAATTCACCTAAGTTCACAGACTTCTTAAAAGAAGTGCAGCATCAAATGGTGATGGAACAGTGTCAGGTAAAAGTTAACAATTCAAAAATGATCGCCAGATTTTTCAGTAAATGGAAGAAATATATTTATTCACTTCCTCTAGAGATGCAAAGACAAGCGGTGAATCAATTTGAATCTTCAGCGTGGGTACAACGCCAAATAGAGCTGGGTTCCCTTCCCAGAGCATGGTTTTGAACCAATAGCCCCCAAAAGAGGCCGATATATCCCCTCCCTCAGTTACACATTAGTAATGTTATTGCTCCTGCAATTTTTAATAAATTTTTTTTTTATTTTTTTTTTGAGCCTTCCTCCCCAGGTTAAGGTTAAGCTAGACTAATTTTTGAGACTTAAAAGGGAATCAGAAGCTTAGGTTTTGAGTATTAGCGTAAACTAATAAACGTATATTTGGTATCACTTAATAAATTCTAGTCTGCAGAAGTGGAGAATCTTCTCTATTCGCCACAAATAATAGAGGACAGACATCAACTGATAAACGGGTCCCGAAGTCCACGCAGACCTATAGTCACTCCCATAGATCAGGTATTGTGTTCCCAGTAAGAGCTGAGTTATTAACATAGATAGGAGCTTTGGCTGATATCTTGGTACCAAAGACTATGTAAATATATAAGAAGTTATTTTAGGTTAGATAAAGTATCGGTGAAGGTAACTGTCTGTATCATTTCAATAATGGAATTTGCCTGTATTTGTTAATGTGAAGTACAGGAGCTGCGTCTCCTAAACATTTGTATTACAATTTTTTCTCTTTACAATAAAAATTTTAATTTCAAATTAAATAAAAATAAAAAAAGTCAGTAGTTAAGAGTTTTATGGGCTAATGCCGTAACATAAAACTCTTAACTAAAGTGATAAAAAGTATACTAACACCCATAAACTACCTATTAACCCCTAAACCGAGGCTCCCCCCCACATCGCAAACACTTAAATACATTTTTTAACCCCTAATCTGCCGACCGGACATCGCCTCCACTGTAATAAATATATTAACCCCTAAACCGCCGCACTCCCGCATCACAAACACTAGTTAAATTTTATTAACCCCTAATCTGCCGTCCCTAACATTGCCGATACCTACCTACATTTATTAACCCCTAATCTGCCACCCCCAACGTTGCCGCCACTATATTAAATGTATTAACCCCTAAACCTAAGTCTAACCCTAACACCCCCTAAAAAATATATTTAAAAAAAATAAAAAAAAAATACTACAATTAACTAAATTATTCCTATTTAAAACTAAATACTTACCTATAAAATAAACCCTAAGCTAGCTACAATATAACTAATAATTACATTGTAGCTATCTCAGGGTTTATTTTTATTTTACAGACAACTTTGTATTTATTTTAACTAGGTACAATAGTTATTAAATAGTTATTAACTATTTAATAACTTCCTAGTTAAAATAAGTACAAATTTACCTGTAAAATAAACCCTAACCTAAGTTACAATTACACCTAACACTAAACTATAATTAAATAAATTACCTAAATTAACTACAATTAATTACAATTAAATTAAATAAACTAAAGTACAAAAAAAAATAACACTAAATTACAGAAAATAATAAAATAATTACAAGAATTTAAAACTAATTACACCTAATCTAATCCCCCTAATAAAATAAAAAAGCCCCTCAAAATAATAAAAATCCCTACCCTATACTAAATTACAAATAGCCCTTAAAAGGGCCTTTTGCGGGGCATTGCCCCAAAGTAATCAGCTTTTACCTGTAAAAAAAAATACAATACCCCCCAACATTAAAACCCACCACCCACACACCCAACCCTACTCTAAAACCCACCTAATCCCCCCTTAATAAAACCTAACACTAACCCCTTGAAGATCACCCTACCTTGAGACGTCTTCAGTTCGCCCAACCGGGCAGAAGTGGTCCTCCAGATGGCCAGAAGTCTTCATCCGATCCGGGCAGAAGAGGACCTCCAGACGGGCAGAAGTCTTCATCCAGACGGCATCTTCTATCTTCATCCATCCGGAGCGGAGTGGGTCCATCCTCAAGCCATCCGACGCGGAGCATCCTCTTCCATCCGATGACTAACACTAAATGACGGTACCTTTAAGTGACGTCATCCAAGATGGCGTCCCTTGAATTCCGATTGGCTGATAGAATTCTATCAGCCAATCGGAATTAAGGTAGAAAAAATCCTATTGGCTGATGCAATCAGCTAATAGGATTGAAGTTCAATCCTATTGGCTGATCCAATCAGCCAATAGGATTGAGCTTGCATTCTATTGGCTGATTGGAACAGCCAATAGAATGCCAGCTCAATCCTATTGGCTGATTGGATCAGCCAATAGGATTTTTTCTACCTTATTATTTTTTCTACCTTATTACAGGGTTGAACATCTATTTCTGATTCAGAGTCTGAAGAGATAATTTGTTTAGATTTTGCAGAAGATTTTGTGTCTGATCTAAGCAGACGTTTATTGCCTCTAATCAGGCCTTTAGAAGCTTTAACTTTAAATTGCTGAGATAAATGCTTCCTTTTTTGAGCAACTTTTTTATGTATATTAGGTTGAATGTCAGAGACAGACTGCATTACAGATTGCATTTGCAAATTAAACTTCTACTTTAAATTATTCATAGAACTTTGAATCATATTTTGAACAGATTTTTATGATGGAATTCTCTTCAGACATTTTGAGGAATTTAAATTAATACCTCTAAATAAATATATATATAATTCAGAATATAAATAAAGCTAATGTAGAAAAATAATAATATATATATATATATATATTAATATATATATATACAGTATATATATATATATATATATATATATATATATATTTATTTAACAAACATCCAAGTTAGGTGTACTCACTGTTACTCAAGCCACATCCGCCGGGGTGCTGTGTGAAAAGTATATAGCAGTAGCAGTTGATCCCACTGGGGAAAAATACGCTGCACTCTCCGGTCTTCAAAATAGGTTCAAGGTTTTAATAAATCCTCACATCAAAAATCAACAAAGGTACCTTTTTCAATGGGTAGAAACAAATCCTGTATCCCAATAGCCACAGGATTTGTTTCTACCCATTAAAAAAGGTACCCGTTGGTACCGAAACGTTTGGGATGACCTTCCTTTGTTGATATTTGATGTGAGGATTTATTAAAACCTTGAACCTATTTTGAAGACCAGAGAGTGCAGCGTATTTTTTCCCCAGTGGGATCAACTGCTATTGCTATATATATATATATATATATATATATATATATTATATATATATATATATATATCTTATATATATATATATATATATATATATATATATATATATATATATATATATATAAATAATAAGTAAATCAAGCTACAATAATTGTAGACAATGTCAGCAAAAAACTCAATACAAAACTAATGTATACCTATGGGAAATTTAATTTAGGACCAGGAATTTTCCAACTAAGGTAAGGTTCTGAGGAATATCAGAGGCGGTCTGTGAGGTTACTGTGGGCGGGAAGAAGGCAGTGTAAAAGGGGGCATGATTAAAGTCTGACACTATGCTTTGCAATGTCTGATAGCCAGGGGAAAGGGGAAGAAAAACGAAAGTAGGTAAAGGAAACCAATATTAATAACTAAGCTTGTTTTAGTAATAAAATAAGCTAGTAATAAAACAAGCTGGAGAAAAAAAACTTTAGTAGATAAAACTATAGTAGATAATAAAACAAAAAATGAAACAACAGAAGAATATTAATAACAAAATAATTATAAACTTTTAAAGCAAACAATAATAAACTTTAATATAACTTTAATATAACAATGAAGTAATATAGAAATGTGAACTTATCTCAATGAGCAGAGAAGAGAAAAGAGGAGGATTACAGACTTACTGGACTCTTTATGGTTATTTGGACTACTCTCATTGGTCACTTTTTTGTCTGACCACTCAAGGCTTTCTTTCATTGGTCTATTATCTGTGTTCTTGGTTTACTGTGTTGCTATTTAACTAGTGCTCCTTGAGAAATGGAGCCCATAGCATCCCATAAAAAAATGCTGATTATTGTTGAGTCCTTAACATTTCATCTTAAAGGGACAGTCTACTCCAGAATCTCTATCATTTAAAATGATAGATAATCCCTTTATTACCCATTCTCCAGTTTTGCTTAACCAACACAGTTATATTAATACACTTATTACCTCTGTGATTACCTTGTATCTAAGCCTCTGCAGACTGCCCCCTTATTTCAGTTCTTTTGACAGACTTGCATTTTAGCCAATCAGTGGCCTCTCATAAGTAACTCCAGGGTCGTGAGCACAATGTTATCAATATGGCACACATGAACTAACATTCTCTATATGCAAACAACTGTCAAATGCGTTAAGATAAGTGGCAACCTTCAAGGGCTCAAAAATTAGCATATGAGCCTACCTAGGTTTAGCTTTCAACTAAGAATACCAAGAGAACAAAGCAAATCTGATGATAAAAGTAAAGTTTTTTAAAACTACATGCCCTCTCTGAATCATAAAAGTTTAATTTTGACTAGACTGTCCCTTTAAGCATATATCAAATTGTTGGTCAAAATGCATCTTATGGATAGCTATGTGAGAAAATGTGATATCATCATAAAAACTGAGTAGTTACAAATGCCTTAAATGATTTACTACATGACAGCCACGGAGGATCTTCATCTCTTTTGTGGAATAAGAAATACCACATTAAACATGACAAAACCTGTGATATTGTGATCCCCCTCCCCCCTTTTTTAAACTATATATATAAGATGTGCTCTCAGAGAGAGAGAGAGAGAGAGAAAGAGAGAGAGAAAGACAGAGAGAGAGAGAGAGAGAGAGAGAGAGAGAAAGAGAGAGAGAGAGAGAGAGAGAGAGAGAGAAAGAGAGAGAGAGAGAGAGAGAGAGAGAGAGAAAGAGAGAGAGAGAGAGAGAGAGAGAGAGAGAGAAAGAGAGAGAGAGAGAGAGAGAGAGAGAGAGAGAGAGAGAGAGAGAGAGAAAGAGAGAGAGAGAGAGAGAGAGAGAGAGGTCTTTCATGCACATATAATGTGTCCCCTGAAAACAAAACGGCATCATTTGCAATACAATTCAAGTTAACAAATCATTATGAAAAATAGCTTTAGCTTTACTGACCCATTTCTCACATGCATATTGCTATTTTGCCCACTGAATCTAAGATAAATTACAATTTATACTGACAATGGTGTTTAACTCCCGCTACTATCTAGTGATCATGTGATGTTATAGTCATCTTTTTACAGATATGCTGCATCACTTATAAGAGTCTTCAGACTCGCCAGAAACAGCAGTTATGAAGCAGCGGTCACAAAGACCGCTGCTCCATAACCTGTCTGCCTGCTTTGAGCAGGCGGACAGACATCGCCACAATACAACCCGATCGTGTACGATCGGGTTGATTGACACCCCCTGCTGGCGGCCCATTTGCCGCGAGTCTGCAGGGGGCGGCGTTGCACCAGCAGCTCTTGTGTGCTGCTGGTGCAATGCTGAATACGGCGAGCATATTGCTCGCCATATTCAGCGAGGTCTTGCGGACCTGATCCGCAGTGTCGGAGCTGGTCCGCCAGACCTTGATAAATATGCCCCTTAGCATATGGGATTTTTAGGTCATTCTATATCTGATTTAATTATCTTCAATAATCAAAAATCACAATTAAGTAAGATGTTAAAGGGACAAAAGTTAAAATAAACTTTTATGATTTAGATAGAGCATTCAGTTTTAAGACACTTTCCAATTCTATTCCATTATAAAATTTTGCACAGTCTTTTTATATTCACACTTTCTGGGGAACAAGCTCCTACTGAGCATGTGCACAACCTTACAGGGTATACATATACGAGTCTGTGATTGGCTGATATCTATCACATGATACAGGGGGCCGGAATATTGGAGAAAAAATAAATCTGCCAGGAAAAAATATACTGTTTATTTGAACTTCGGAATAGGTGTTATCGCATTGTCTTTTTGTTATGCACTTTTTAATTACTGCATCGAGTGGTCCTTTAAGGAAAAAACCTGATTGAACATGCAATGTTAGTGATTTCACTATTTTTAATTGATTCACCAATGCTCAATCATAGATTTCTCTATAACATTTTGTTTTAATGACTGACATTTGTCACTATATGGTCCAGCTGAAGAAGTGAACTTAACTAGTCAAACAAACGCTCTCTTCACTTCCTAAACACGTTATTATATTAATGTGAACAAGAGAAAATATTGTTTAATTTGAAGAAAGAACAGTACATCATGTTTGTTCAGCCTGTGCTTTCTACTGTGATAGATGTAAAAATAATACATTGACATATTGTACTATAGATGTCAGGATCACATGCAGTGCTTTCATCTTCAGAAGTGACATTGCAGAAAAGCAAAAGTAGCACAGTGGGAAATAGGAAAACTATCCCAGTTTTATTTATTTTCCTTTAAGTTTTTTAGTTAAAGGGACAGTCAACACCAGAATTTTTGTTGTTTAAAAAGATAGATAATCCCTTTATTACCCAATCCCCAGTTTTGCATAACCAACACTGTTATATTAAAACACTTTTTACCTCTGTCATTACCTTGTATCTAAGCATCTTCTGACAGCCCCCTGATCACATGACATTTTATTTATTATCTATTGACTTTCATTTTATCCAATTAGTGCAGTGTCTGCCACAAGCCACGGGCGTGATCACAATGTTATCTATATGGCTCACATGAACTAGCTCTCCCATTGTGAAAAACAAATAAAAAAGCATGTGATAGGAGGCGGCCTTCAAGAGTTTCGAAATTATCATATGAGCCTTCCTGGGTTTAGCTTTCAACTAAGAATACCAAGAGTACAAAGCAAAATTGGTGATTAAAGTAAATTGGAAAGTTGTTTTAAAATTACATGCCCTATTTGAAACCTGAAAGTTTTTTTTGGACTTGACTGTCCCTTTAAAGAGACATTAAACACTAAAGCGATATCGAGTTTGTGCGCAGTTTAAATTGCGCTCATATTACGAGTTGCAAGTAAACGCGACCGGGATTTACACTAGAATGATTACCGCATCCTCAGAAAGAAAAAAAATTGGGTTTTGTGTTAAGCATTTGCTATACTGTGAATAATTACATTTTTTTACTTTTTATATTTCTTAAATGTTTGACACAACTAATGTTTTAAATGTAGTTCTGAGGATTTTAACATTTATATTTTTTATAAATAAGGATAATTTTTTTGTGATGGCAGTAATAGAATATTGCAGGATGTCAAAATGTGTCAACAGAGTGGCAGTTGTTGACACATAGCTAGCCAGTTTGCCAAGTTATTTGCGCATTTGGCTTTTCAGATTGATTAATATGTCATACACGTCTCATACTGCTTCCTTAAATGACCATTTTAATCAAAAGTTAAGAAGCCTATCAAATAATGGTTAATTTATTAAAATACATCCTAAAATCATGATTAAAATAAATCTTCATTTTTACCAGATAGCTAATTGGCAATGTTGAAATAAAATAGTTCTAGGATATTTTAAAAACCTGAAGTTCTTCTTCTGTTGGAATATGTTAAGAATGTTGACAGCTGCAAAGGTGGGGTGAGATTTATTAGTAAATTGCATAAACCTCAATATTAAGATTGAGTACATGTTAAACAAACCTCAATTCTTGCAACCTTTTATTCACTATACTTTAAATTACTTTTTTTTTTCTTACCTATGCCCCAAGGGTCTTAAGTTTTTCGTATTGATTTTAATCGGTGCCATCCCTGCTAATCTTTCACCTCTTTGCCATAACTTTCTCTTCTTTTTCTATAAAACTAGCTTATTATAATTTTCTATTGAAATATATTATATATAGCATGTTTGGGCAACTACCTTGTAGTTTGCAATTGCTGATTCAATGCTTCTTTAAAGGGACGCAATACCAAAACATATTCTCTGTTCTATCCAAGAAAGAATGTTCCAAAATTTATTGCAGAGCATGTCTATGCTGAATAAACCTTTTTTTCCCCCTGTGAAAGTTGTCCCTGTCAGTTACACATATTCATGCACTTACTATTTGTTTCTCTTTAAATTATTTAACTGTTGCCTTTTAAGGTGCATGATAGATTTATGAGTAATATGTGCCTTTAAAGCAACAATAAAGTAATGTTAATATATGTATAGTATACTGTATATCAGTAATTTAGAACTGCTTTTCAAAATATCAGCATATAGAATACATGCTTTAAAAGCATTTAAAACAAATCTTTTTCTTGGCAAAATTTGAATTGCTTTGCTGTTCAGATACATACTGTCTTGAAACCTGTTATTTCTGTGGCTATTTATGATTATTTATATATATATTAGGGAAAATTTACTTCATACTTACCATTATTTTCCTTTCCTGGTTATGAGCCATGACAGCAATACTCCAGGGTTAGCTCCTCCCCTCAACCCCTCAGGACAGGAAATTGAATCAAAATATACCATAAGTACCCTATAGCCCCTGTACTCCTCAGTTTGTAACCAGCCACACCAAAGAGCAGGACCATATTGTTGTCATGGCCCATAACTGGGCAAGCAGAATAACGGTAAGTATGAAGTAAATTTTTCCCTATTCCCAGGCCATGGCCATGACAGCAATACGCCAGGGTAATACCCTAGGACAAGAACTCTGGGAGGGAAAAGAAAACACAACAACAGAAGATACTGCAAAAAAGTGTATTAATTGTTAATAAAACAAATATTACGATGCTGCCAAAACAGCTGCTCCAAAATTAGCCTGTTTAGCTGATCTGACATCCAGGAGGTAGTGAGAAATAAACGTATTCACAGAAGACCATGATGCCACCTTGCTTATCTGGTCCATAGGAACGTTTGCAGCAGCTTCCCAGGAAGCAGATAGGGCTCGAGTAGAATGTACTTTAATGCCCTGAAGAACTGGAACCTGACAACATTCATAGACCTTTGAGATGGAGGACACTATCCATCGAGAAATAATAGCCACTGAGGCCATCTCCCCTCGCTTAGGACCCATAGGAAGGACAAAGAGTCATGAGGATAGATCTCTGAAGGTAAATAGACAAACACCGGATAACACCCAGGGTATGCCAGGCTTCATCTTCCGCAGAAATAGGATTTGGGAAAAATGTTGGCAAAACAATTTCCCAGTCAATGTGAAAAGAGGAAACCACCTTAGGGTGGAATTCAGGAACAGTATGCAACACCACTTTATCTGGAAAAAAGGATGTAAATGATTCCTGTGCTGACAGAGCACACAAGGTCAGGGCCACCAATAGCACAGACTTTAGAGTAAGGAGCATCATACTGATATCCCCCAAAGGTTCAAAATGAGTTTTCTGAAGAGCTGATAAAAGAAGAGGTAAATCCCATGGAGGTGACAAAGACTTCCTAGGAGGTCTGATGTGCATAGCAGCCCGTAGAAATTGAACCATATCTGGATCCAATGCCCATTTAACACCTGAAAGGACTGATAATACTTTCAAGGTATTCAAGCTGAGTCCCTTGTCCAGACCATCCTGGATAAAACTCAAAAGCTCTACAGAAGAGAAGGAACATGGAGAGATCCCTTTGTGGGAGGCACATTCCGAAAAAATATTCCAAATGCGGTAATATGCAGTAGAAGTTAACCTCTTCCTTCCCTGCATGAGAGTGGAGATTACTTGATCCAAAAAAAACATTTTCTCTCAGTTGCTGTCTCCAGACCCTCAGTTTGAGAGACCGTATATCCAAATGTAGAAGAGGACCCTGATTCAGCAGTTCTGGCATTGCAGGTAGAATCATAATAGCCTCTATGGACAGACTCAACAACATGGGAAATCAGGGTCTCCTGGGCCAATAAGGGATTAATGCCAACACCTCCACTTTCTCTCTGCAGATTCTCCTGAGAAGGATGAGACTCAAAGGCACCAGAGGAAAGGCATAACTCCTCTTGAACTTCCATGAGCAGGACAGGACATCCCAACCTTCCGCTTGAGGATGAGGGGTTCTCAAGAAGAATTTCGTCATCTGCCGGTTGTGAAAGGAAGCCAACATATCCACCTCTGGAAGACCCCAGCAATCCACAATCATCTGAAATGCCCAGTTGGCCAGGCACCAGTCTCCCGGTTGAATGACATGTCTGCTGAGGTCATCTGCTTCCATTTTCTATGTAACCAGAAGATAGACAGCTGATACACCCCTCAAGCTGGATTGCGCCCATCACATCAGAGGAACCATAATCCTCATCATGTCCAGACTATGTGTGCCTCCCTGATGATTCAAGTATGCCACCACAGTCCTGTTGTCTGTCTGAATCTTGACCCAATGAGGACAGATCACACTTTCCAACTGAATGAGAGCCTTGAACACTGCCCTCAACTCTAAGAGGTTCAATGGAATTTTCTTCATTGTGATAGGCCATGTTCCCTGAGCACGGGAATTGCCCATATGAGGTTCCCATTCCGACTGACTTGCGTCCGTCATTTAGACTGGGCTTTAAACTGCAGATGTTTGTTGTCCAGACAAAACCTCAGATATTTTTGATGGGAAATGGCCATGGGGATGTGGAAATAGGCATCCTTTAGATCCACCAAAACCATCCATACGTTTGGAGAGACCACCTTTATGATGGACTGCAAGGATTCCATCCTGATTTTTTTTGCACGCAATTCAGCCGTGAGAGATCCAGGATTGGCCTCCAATTGTCGAGAGCCTGCAGAGCCAGAAACAGTCTGGAATAAAAACCCTTGAAGTGCTTTCCCTGTGGAACTGGACAGATAACCCTGTCCTGCAAAAGGGATTCCACAAACTGCCTCAGAGCTGCCTTCTTTTTCCGGTCCTCCAGGAAAATGGACTGAAAAAACTTTGGAGGAGGAGGAAAGTCTTTAAACGCCAGATGACACCCTATCAAGACAACACTGCAGACCCAAGCATCTTCTATGGATCGGCATCAGATCACAGAGAACCTGAGTAATCTTGCCCCTACCTCTGGAAACTGGCCAGAAACCCCATCAGAACTTCTGTCCCTGATGGGAGGAGTCGCCCCTACCTCTTCCAAATTTGTTGGAAAATTGGCCACCTCTCCAGGGTCGATTCTGGAAAGCTTGTCTCCCTGGTCTAAATTGCCTTGTTTCCCAAAAGGAATGGCGGTCCCTGCCAGATGAGCGACCTCCTCTTCTGTTTGAAGGTAAAAGGGCCTTTTTACCTTCTTTTTTTTTATTGAGGTTTTACGAGTTATATAATACACCATACAATCATAAAAAAACAATTCAAGTAAATTGTAAATACAAAATTATGCAAGACATGTAGTAAGACACAAGGCATAGGCTGCAGAAACCTCCATTTTGCTTTAACATTAGCTGAACTGTAGGACAATTTGGTTGGTCGCTTATGAACCACATGGTAATGTACAATAAGAAGTATATGATAGTCCGCCTGTGGCCCTATCAGAGCCTTATCGTTCCTAATACAAAAATGAATCAGCGGGTAAACACCGCTTGTGTTATTGTAAAGTGGCTATAAATAGTACCTGGTAGCAAAATAGTATATAAAGATTTCTTGAGGTAGAGGAATTTTTTGAGCTGGGATCTTGGCGTTTAAGGACTTATTCTATGCTCGGGGACTAAGAAATCATAAAGATAGAATCAAGTATTGATGCCGTTTTTGAAGAGCAGAAGTATATGTAAATATTATGTCCACATACAATACTCAGGTATTAAGTGGGTCGAATATCGGCAGGAGACACTTAAGGGAATATAGATTAAAGCCTAATGTTGGGAATACTAGGAGGGAAGGGCTTATTTTGAGTATATAAGGAGCTCAGCCTACAGTATTAGGGGTGCATCTTCTTTCTGCAATGATCACAAAGTACTGTGGGATATTACGTAGCTGACTCAAACATTGTGATCGACAGAAAAAAAAACACAGGGAACATCTAAAGGCCAGAACTATCTATGTATCAGAGTCTCCCTTATCAGCCAAGTAAAGGTTAAATAAGTTTGCATAGGCATTATGTATAAACCCATGTATACTTACTGCAGTGAAATTCTATTGGCTGATTTGAATAGCCAATAGAATTTCAGTAGCTCTCATCCTATTGGCTGATTTGAACAGCCAATAGGATTTGAGTAGATCTCATCCTATTGGCTGATTTGAATTTGAAGAATCAAATCAGCCAAAAGGAATTCCAGGGACGCCATCTTTAATAGCGTACCTTAAATTCACAATCCAGTGTACGGCGGTGATCGTACAAAGAGGATCCTCCACACTCCATGGCTCCACTGTTGCTGATCTTCAGTTCCAGGGTCACCAGTCTTCAGTTCCAGGGTCGCTGGTCTTCAGCTCCGCAGTCATCTGTCATCAGGACCTTCTTCGGCGGACTTCAGGAACGGTGAGTACCAACCTGGGTGTTAGACTTTTTTTTTAATTTTTTTATTTTATTTTATTTAGATTAGGGTGGGCATTTTGTAAAAGAGCTAAATGCCCTTTTAATGGCAATGCCCAACAAATGCCCTTTTCAGGGCAACGGGTAGTTTAGGTTTTTTAGTGTTAGGTTTTTTATTTTGGGGGTTTTTTATGGGTGGGGGGTTTTACTGATAGGGGGACTTTGTGTATTTTTTATGTAAAAGAGCTGTTTATCTTGGGGCAATGCCCTGCAAAAAGCCCTTTTAAGGGCTACTGGCAGTTTATTCTTAGAGTAGGGGGTGTTTTTATTTTGGGGGGGCTTTTTTATTTTCATAGGGATTATGTTTAATTTTGTAAACTTTGTTAATTATTTTTTTATTTTCTGTAATATTAGCCTTTTTTATTTTTTTGTAATCTTAGCTTTTTTATTTTTTGTAACTTTACTATTTTTTAGTTTAGGTAATTTGTGTTAATTTAGGGGTGTTATGTTGGTGGGTGTAATAGAATGAAAAAAATTACATAGAGTAAATTAGAAAATTGTTTAAAATTGTATTTTCTCTCTGAATCATGAAGCAAAAAATTTGGGTTTCATGTTCCTTTAATGCGGTTACAATATCCCAGATTCTGAAGTTAGCGTGCCATAACTTTTTACTTTCAACTTGTAATATGCACGCAAACCCATCTGCATCAAAAGTTTACTTTGAGCGGAGATAGAGTAAGCATGAAAGAAAAGGTTAGTACGCAAAATGTAATCAAGCCTCATGTCTCTAACTACCACCATCAGGCACTCATCCTTACTTGTGCTAATCCTTGTAATTTAAGACCAGAAATCTATCAAAATATTTGTAAATCTTTAAAAATACAAATTATATACATGATTATAATTCATAATAAACAATATTACTAAAACAAAGATTTGCACTTTAATTTGAAAAACATGGAACAGAAACCAATTTTGTTTTACAACATCCAGATGTGTTGCCTATATGCTCTATAATTTTAAGATTCAGACTTAAATAAAAAAGTAAAAAGAAAATGCTCTGATGTGTTCGAGAATTTTATTATTGTACTGTTGTTTGCATTTAGCTATGGGGTCTATTCTAATCTTTACATTTTTTCTGATGTTGGAGAAACAGAAACAGCCTCAGATTGTTAACACACATGAAATTTAGGACTAGATTTATCAAGCATATTCGCCCCTGTCTGCCCCAGCTCTCCTCTGGGGTGCAGCAATACGCTGCCGGGATGTATAGGGACATAAAACAAGTTGGGATTGAGACACAATATAATATTATGTACTTTAATTACTTTACCTGCAAATTTATACTGCAGTGCCTCACCATTAACCCTTTCTTTTTAGTTTCTGAATTGTAAAGCTCTAACTCACCCCACACATTTCCTTTTATGGCTGTATCTATATCTATTGTTGTTTTAGTAGAATGCAAAAGTGAACAGGGATTATCTGCTGGAGCACGCCTAGAAGCTGTGAACTCAGTTGAAATACAATGCCTGTGTCTAAACACTGATAAAGAGGGGTGGAGTTGGCTTCTCCAGGCAGCATAGCTATGTAATTAATTTTGCTTATTTTTGAAAATTTATTATAAAATACTTGCCACCAATTTAAAAAAAAAAATAACAAATATGCAAACTATTTTTAATTAATTAGCCCTTTTAGAATATGCACAGATCTCAACCTGTTTTATGTCCCTTTAAGATTGCACACAAGCGCTATTTTGCGCTTACATCTATACCTGCCCGCGCACAGACAACCATGCGCGGGCAGGAGCTGTCAATCTCCCCGGTCAGACGAGACCGGGAGATTGAAATTCTCCACCTAAGTGGTGGAGAAGAGGATAGGGTAGCAGCAGTCTGATGACGGCTAATTGATAAATTATGACTGCAGGTTTTCTTGTGAAAACCTGCAATCATAGGGAGGCTAGGGGTTGATTAATCGAGCCCTTTATCTCCAGTTTCCCACAACGGAACTTGGAACTGGCAATATTGATTGCTGATTGCTTAAATAACAAAAGAGTTAAAGGGGTTAATGGAGTCTGTGTCTGTGTTTTTTAATTATTTTTTATAATAAGTGTTAAACAATATAAATGTCATTTGTAAATGGGCTTAATGGATATACTGGGTATGTTTGATTAATTATTATTATTAATAATAATAATAATAATAATAATAATAATAATATTAATAATAATAATGTTTTCCATTTTGGCAAGATATTTATCTAAAATGAAGAAGAACAGTGCAGGATATTAATTTCCATAAGAAAAAAGTAGCCTCATATAATTTTTGATAAAAGAATTTAAACTGTTCTCACACCCATCGTGAAACTGCTAAGTGGCAAGGTTTTACAGACTTGCAGAACTTACTTTACTAACCATGATTTACAAACCTCACTCTCACTGTACATACCACATTTTCCAAGTCTCACTCTCACTGTACAGACCAGAGTTTTTCATGGCTGCTTTTTTATAACTGTAAGAAGATGCACTCTTAAACAAACAAGACTTAATAGCAAATACTTAAAGGGGCATGAATCCCAAAATTTTTCTTTCATGATTTAGAAAGAGCATGCAAATTTAAACAACTTTTCAATTTACATCTATTATCTAATTTGCTTCATTTTCTTAATATCCTTTGCTGAGAAGCATATCTAGATAGGCTCAGTAGTTGCTGATTGGTGGCTACACATAGATACCTTGTGTGATTGGCTCACCCATGTGCATTGCTAATTCTTTAACACAGGATATTTAAAATAGGAATGCAAATTAGATAATAGAAGTAAATTGGAATATTGTTTAAAATTGTATTCTCTATCTGAATCATGAAAGACAAATTTTGGGTTTAGTGTCCCTTTAATTCCCCAACACAGCAATGTAATTGCCAAGAGAAACCCGTTCCTATAGATGAAAATACTGGACTTTACAATTCTAAAAATGTAAGTTTGAATTAAAAACAAAGATATTAAGATCATGATTGCTAAACACTATTTTCTGAAAGTAGCTGTCATGATTTAAATTTTCTCAAATTTCCTGCAGATCTCGTTAGCTGTAAGGGATTATGGCATATACATACATACACAATTGCTGAATATAGGTTTAATAAAGGTTTAATAAATTTAGACTATGGGGGTGATTTATGAAGCAGCGGATGCTGCTTCCGACCCACTCCGCTTCAGGTCCGCCTGAAGCGGAAGTTAATAAGTAGCGGTCCTAAGACTGCTGCTTCTTAACTCGTCCACCACTTCTGAGGTGGCGGACAGCAATCAGCGTGATCGGATACGATCGGGTTGATTAACACCCCCTGCTAGCGGCCGATTGGCCGTGAATCTGCAGGGGGCGGCATTACACCAGCAGTTCACCAGAACTGCTGGTGCAATGAAAAATGCCGACAGCGTATGCTGTCTGCATTTTCGACGTGCAGCGGACATGATACGATACAGTGTATCATGTCTGTGTGCACCTTAATAAATTGACCCCCATACATTAATATATACAGTAGATCTAAAATGGTGCCTGTTGCTGTTTCAGGGATAAAATAATTATTTCTATTTGTCTTTCCATTCTGTCAAACGTCAAAAGTAAATTTTTGCACTTTATGAACACCTTTTGTGTGTTGGATTTGATGTGTCTATTTTGTTGCTCAAATAAAGTGGATATACCGTGGTCGAGAGCATTGTGATTGCAGAAGCCATTGCTCTCCATGCATCACATGTGTGATTTTCCCACTATCTGGTCAGATCCGATCCAAACTTCCATATAGGAAATGGCATTATTGTTTGGATAGTGATCACTCAGAACTTGATAAACACAGATCAGGAAAATGTGATCAGAAGAATCAGAATTGATCCCCATGAGTTTAACACCTGCAAAGTCGTAGTTAAAATCAGCTCCAAAAATGCAATATACTTCTAGGACCTAGCTGAATCCACCCAGTGAGCCAATAACAAGAGAAATATGTTAGAAGTTCCCCTTCCGGTAGAAACCAAGAAACCTGCGTTCACATGTTCTCATCCATGTAAAAATCAAAAGAGAGATTTTTAACCCAGGGAATAAAAACTTATTTGGATAAGTTCCTAGATTGTGTTATGTTTTCTGTAGTTTTGACTTGGCCTGCTTTTTTTACTTCTCTTTTGGATTCTGTGTGAACCTTCATTTGACCTCTGCCTGCTCCTAAAAATGTATGGAAAATCTTTTGCTTCATTGCTTGACTGGTTCTAACTTCTGCCTGTTAATGACCACGCTCTGGATTTCCTTGATTTCTGCTGCCTATCTCCTTTCTACTCAAAAACTGACAACACTCCAAATACAGGTGCTACATTTGCTGCTGACTGTTATTCTCTTCTCATACCTGATTGCATGGGCTTGACAAATTTGAAGAATATTGTGTTTACTTTCTATGATAAAAATGTCATTCACCAAGATTGAAATGAATTCTTATAATTATTCTAAAATTAAGAATTAGATTTTTGTCTCAGTAACAATCATTGAGTTTTATTGGTTTGGTTATTATTATGTTTTTTTACACACAAAAATGAATGAAACAAAGGAAATGAAAAAATATTTGTAGAAAGAAAGACTGTCCTATCTTTTAAAAAAGACAGAGATATAAAATAACTATATTGAAGTATGCTACTATAAAGACAAATGGCAAGATTACAAGTGACGTGCTAACTGTAGAGCACAAGTGATATGGGGTATTTCTATGCTCTTTGCGTATGACGGAAATAATGTGCGTATTACGAGTTGAGAGTAAACGAGTTCCCTTCAGCGCAATCAAATTTAATGTGCATCAAGTTAGCGTGACTTCAGAGTTTGTGTAAAGGGTAGTGCATTAAAAAAATTGGACTAAAAACATAAAAAATACTTTTAACAGTGTTTGATAAAAATGATTTAAAGAAAATATTGCATTAAAAATTTATAAGCGCTCAAAGATATGAGGTCTCAGGTGTTAGAAAAAGGCCAGCAAAGGGCTTTAACATTGAGATACATACATAATCATGTCTAAATATGTGTGTATATATACAATTGCATTTCCAATTTGTTATCACACCCCTGTGTTATTCAAGTTAATGAATGACTAATTTTTAAAAGGAGAATTGCTTTATATTTTAGTCAAAAAACATTTATACGATAGTTTATATCTGGTGGATCTGTCACTTAAAAAAGAACCTCCAGCACTGCGAGATCTCTTACAAGATTCTAGACAGGCAGATTTTGCTATACTTCTCTAAGGGGCTTTCCCGGCATTGCTGTATGTGAAGGAAGGAGAGACAAATCCAGTGCAATATAGCACTGCATGAAACCTTTGTTACTCTTTCATTTTGTGCTTTGTATTTTATTTTACTTTACACTTTGGATTAGCTCATGCTTTGTTACATTTAAGCTTTGCACTTTCTCTTTTGCTTTTTAATACCTTTAGATTCTATTTACAACAGTGATTTCACAAATTATGAATATGCTTTGAAATTTTATGTGATACTTTAACAAATTAGGATCATATTTTGTATATTTCTGTTTATCTTTTACAAATTGCATTTCACATTGTATTTACTCCATTGTAAAATAAAACTGATTGCTTCAGAAAGTGAGTGGGGAGTTCCTTGGGCTGAACAGATTAGTTCCCAGGGTATGTCTGAATCTCTCTCACAATTCTCATGTAAAGCTCTACTGTAAGCATTTTACACAAGCTGATTTTTTCTCTGAAACTTTAATGCAGGTGAAGTTTGCTCAAAATTCACAATACACTTATTTAACTAACAGAAAAAGTAATATATACTAAACAAGATGCAAATGGACGTTAAATTGTAGCAAACATTGTTTAGTTTATAAACAAGATGCAAATGGACGTTAAATTGTAGCAAACAATTTTTAGTTTAATTTATATTAGATGCAAACTGAGGATTTATATCAGTGTCAAGTATTCACCTTCACACTCCCTTGTGAGATTCTGTATCCCAGAGACCCTCATTACTTTCAATGAAAGGCATCTCTTATCATTTTTGTAGTTCCAGGTTCTGCCCTTTTTCTTAGAGCATTCAGTGAGTTTAGCCACTGTGAAATCTTCACTATAATTTCTCTCCAAGATGGAGAATCTTTGATCATCAGGCCCTTAGAAAGTAATGAAGTTCTCTGGGCTGGGATACAGAATTTTGCAGAGGAGATTGACATTGACAAGGGACTTGCAATCCAATTTTTTTCTGATTCAGATAGAGATAACAATTTTAAAGAACTTTCTGATTAAATTTTATTATAAAATGTGCTTCAATCTCTTGTCTATCTTTGTTGAAGGAGCAGCAAAGCACTATTGGGAGCTAGCTGAACACACCCGGTGAGCCAATGATAAGAGGCATATATGTGCATTCACTAAACAGCAGCTAGCTCCCAGTAGTGCTTTGCTGCTAATGAGCCTACCTAAGTAAGCTTTTTAATAAATGCTACCAAAAGAATGAAGCAAATTAGATTACAGAAGTAAATTTGAGATTTGTTGAAAATTGGGGTTTCATGTACTGTATCTTTAACAGGGGAGCACCTGACACTGATATAAATTATCAGTTTGCAGCAAATACAAATTTAACTGAAATGTTTTTACTACAATTAAACTTACATTTGTTTCTAGTTTATTATACATTACTTTTTTGTCAGTTAAATGTGTTTTGTGAACTTTGAGCAAACCACCAGCAAACAGCTGACAAGATAAATTAGTGGACCTGAAGGTACAGTATAAAATGTTTAGAAGACATCATGAGAATTGTCACAGAGATTTAGACAGACCCTGGATACTCCGCTGTCCCTACCACTTTCTGAAGTGTCAGTTATATTTTGGCAACAAATACAAAGTGCAATGTAACTTTTAAAAGCTTAAGGGCTAGATTACAAGTGGCGTGCAAATGGTTTTGCAAGGGTTTTTGCAATCATTTGCGCTCTGCTTAAATTGCGCTGATATTGAGCGTAATTATTGTGATTTCAGAGCTGTGGCTAACTGTTTTGCGAAAGTAAAAAGTGTAAAAAAAAACACATCAAAAATACACTTACACTTATAATAACACTGTCTAATAAAACGCATTAAAAAAAAATTGCAAACAAAAATTATAAGGGCTCAAAGATATTACATCTCACCAAACGTCTTTAACATAGAGTTACATACATATATACTGTACGTGTTTAAATATGTATGTGTATATATATTTGTCTATATATGTGTACACATGTATTTATGTATTTATATATGTAAATATGTATTTACAGACATATATACACAAATAAACACATAAATATATATGTATACATATATAGACATATATATATATATATATATATATATATATATATATATAGATGCATTAGAACATTTTGTCGTTAATTAGATGAAAACATGTAAAAACATATTCATGCAATATTCATATTTTTTTAAATTGTCTGCTCACTTGCCAATCAGTGCCCTCTAATAAGTAAATCCACGAGAATGAGCATAATGTTATCTATATAGCACACATGAACTAACGCCCTCTAGCTTTGAAAACTGTCAAATGTGTTCAGATAAGAGGCAGCCTTCAAGGGCTTAGAAATTAGCATATGAGCCTACCTAGGTTTTGCTTTCAACTAAAAATACCAAGAGAACAAGGCAAACGTAAATGGGAAATTTGTTTCAAATTACATGCCCTATCTGAATCATGAAAGTTTAATTCTGACTAGTCTGTCCCTTTAAATTATTTTTTTTTTTGGTTCCTAATAGAGGAACTTAATAATCTAAAGACTTGATTGTTGTTGAAAAATAAATGACAATTTTATCATTTCCAGAGAACCCGGAAAAGTAACAGACTTACCAATATTTTTTTTAAGTTTAGTTTAGATGAACAAAATGAATGATTATTTATCTCTATTAAAGGGACACTGTACCAAAAAAATTTCTTTTGTGATTCAGATTGAGCATGAAATTTTAAGCAACTTTCTAATTTACTCCTATTATCAAATTTTCTTCTTTCTCTTGGTATCTTTATTTGAAATGCAAGAATGTAAGTTTAGATGCCGGCCCATTTTTGGTGAACAACCTGGGTTGTCCTTGCTGATTGGTGGATAAATTCATCCACCAATAAAAAAGTGCTGTCCAGAGTACTGAAACCAAAAAAAAGCTTAGATACCTTCTTTTTCAAATAATGATAGCAAGAGAACGAAGAAAAATTGATAATAGGAGTAAATTAGAAAGTTGCTTAAAATTGCATGCTCTTTCTGAATTGCAAAATAATTTTTTTGGGTACAGTGTCCCTTTAAGTTATTTTCTCAATGTTAATTGCCTTTTAAAAAAATTATACTTTGCACATTTTTACTTTCTGATGTGATTTGTCTAAGTTTCTTTTTCTTCAAGGCCATTAATTGCAATGAAATTTATTTTGCTTGGTGTGTAAATGTATTTTGCTTGGTGTATAAATCGCCTAAACTCAATAGACTAGAAGTGGAACGCAGTTGTTACCCCAAGAAGCTCAAACGTGATGTCAAGGACGGTTAGAATATTTTTCCACAAGAAACCATTTTACAAGTCTGAAATAAGAATAATATTGTGTTGCATCGTTTAGTAGTATTTCATGTTGTGATGTGGGGACAATAAAATATATAATTAGATAGGCTTACCATAATTTTTAGAGGTGAAACTGGGACCAGCTGGTGCGGTGCCAGTGGGGGTGTGGTCAAGGGGGCGTGGCGATTACCGCCCCATTTAAAGCAGTAGCTTTTATGTGTGTAATGTTTTGTGGATACTCTACCATTCCTCAGTCAAACAACAAGTAAATCACACAGTTTAAATAGACCATAACACCACCCCCTAGTGAAAAAGGCACCATTACGTTGTCATGGCAACCCATATACAACATGAGCAAATAAATCATTCATCTAAATCTCAGATTCTAAATAATGCCAAACATCAAACATAATTATCAATTTCATAAAATAGTGAAAAGCATATACATCACACAATGTAATATCTGCAGTGTAATATGTGTTTTATGTATGTAATTAAGGAACAGAGCCAAATACTGATAAGGCATAAATACAACATTGAATAAAATAAGTAAAAACGAAACACATACCTGCTAATGCAGGAAGATTACATCCAAAATGCTATTCTGCATGAAGTAAAGAAAGATCCACGCCAAAAATCCTACCTGTCTGCACTTCCTGGTCATACCCATATGATTCCCCTAAAGGTGTATTACCGGTGTTGTCACCAGGGGTCGGGGGGGGGGGGAGGTTAAATTCTTAGAAAAATAAACCAAGTAGTACTACAAAATTAAAAAACCCTATGCTGCTCTCTCAGCCTGTATTACTAAATGTAAACTTTGAAGGAAACAAACATTAAGCTAAGCAGGGCTGTATGTAACAAAGTACAAGCATCCAACTATGCTGGAGAGTCACAGTCCAGTCATTTTGAATAATGTGTCCGGGTTTCAGGCAGTCTGAAATTCGGACACATGATTTGAAACCCGGATGTGGCAACCCTATTGGGACAGAATGAACAACCGGGTGGGACACAGGGACAGCGCCTCCAAACAGGGACAATCCCAGTAAAAGTGGGACTTCTGGTAAGCCTATAATTAGAGGTAGTAAAAAACAGCACTTATGTTTAATCCATTTGAACTGGGGCATTATTGGCATACAGTACAAGTGTATATGATGTGTTATTTACATGCATTATACATTTCTCTATATTAATTATATATTATTCTATATTAATTATATATTATTGTTTTGTAACTTTAAAGCTGTGTAAAAATGCATGTATGTACAGCTCATACTATGTATCATGCACATTTATCCAAAGCAAATGATACAACTGTCAAAAATCTGACTAAGGACTGTGCATCCGTTCTGTCACAGATTAAGAGATTACATGTGCTCCAAGATGGCCGCCCTCAGTATGAAGAGGCAGAGCTTCAGCATCTGGCATTTTAAAGGTGTTAAACTAGCAGAACAGCTTTAAACAGAGCTTCATAAGGAAATACAATATCATGCTGAGTAGCCTTTCTATTGTTGTGCTCAGCAATTTAATGTCCCTTTAAGATCAGGATATACATATAAACATACCTGGCAAACACAGCCCTTATATGCTGTTTCACAGATATATTGCTGAGTTTTACCCTGTTATCAAAGAGCTTTGTTTGCTACTTTTTAAATTCATTGGTACCTTATTTTGCCTTGGTACCAATTTGAATTTATCCACTACATTTTACCTACGAGATTAAAGAGAAGAAACATGACAACTAATAATTTAGAATTTAGATATCTGCTTATTGATTACATATTGCAGTATTAAAATAATCATTTTTAAATCAATTATTGAGAAATTGTTGTTCTTAAAATTTGTCATAAAACAGTAGCTCAATGGAACAGTCACCTGAGAGCTACAAAGATAGATTGTCTTTAACCCTTTGAGTGCTAACGATGGCTCTTAGCCGTCGCAAATTGTCCCAGTCTTCGGGATCTGGAAAATATATATATATATTAAAAAAAAAAAAAAAAAAAAAAAAGCTCAAATCCAGCTTAGCACCCAGGTGGGAAATGGCTTAGCACTCAAATGTTTAAAATTTCAAGCCATGCCACTTGGAATTTTTCAGGCTGTCGTGTGATTAGATGTATTTGCACTCTTGCATGAACATCAAGTCAAAGCTGTTAAGACATAGAGGCCGAATTATTAAAGGTCTTGCGGACCTGATCCGACAGTACGGATCAGGTCCGCAAGACCTCGCTGAATGCGGAGAGCAATACGCTCTCCGTATTCAGCATTGCACCAGCAGCTCACAAGAGTTGCTGGTGCAACGCCGCCCCCTGCAGACTCGCCAAGCAGGGAGGTGTCAATCAACCCAATCGTATTTGATCGGGTTGAATTGTGGCGATTCCTGTCAGCCTTATCAAAGCAGGCAGGCAGGGTTATGGAGCAGCGGTCTTTAGAAACACGGCCCTTCAAGCTCCATACGGAGCTTGATAAATGGGCCTCATAGAAACTTCTTCTGACCGGCTGAATAGATTTAAAACAAATCTAAGAGGGCAAAGTTGACTTACAGGAAGGTTTTAAATTTGCAAAAATGTAGGTGATCTAAAATTTTATAAAGATTCAGCTATAAATTCGAAACTGTAAAACCATGTCATCTGAATAGTATGAGTATTTAAAAAAAAATATTACAAATTGTAAAGAAACAGCATTAAGAGATATAATAAACTAAGCATAACATTTATTTTTCTATGGTGTAGAACATTTGCAACTTGTTGCAAAAAAATTACATTTTGAATTTTATATTTTGTTTTTCAGTAGTCTTCTAAAATAATTAAAATTAAAGGACACATAATCCATGTGAATCAGACCATTTTAAAACCGCTTATGTAAAATAGACACAAAAGATAAAAATAAAGTGACGCACTAAATTTTGTTTCCTCTAAAAGCAGGTGACTGAATAGTGCGCATATTACAAGTTAAAAGTCAATTGTTTGTTCAATGGAGACGTCAATGGAGTGCGCTAAGGAAAAAAAACTAACACTTATCGCTCGTGAGCTAACCCGACACTGCATTAGATCACTTGCCTGAGGAAAAAGCGTGGTTAGCGCTTAGAAACGCGTAGCATTTTGAACTGACCACAGTTTGATATTATATATCTGTGAATCGTTTTTTATCATCTTTTATATTAAATATATGTGTTTTTTTACACTGGAGTCTCCTTTTTTATTCACCATTTTGGAGCAATCTACCGCTGCAGCAAAACACTACCTGGGCTTACATGTGCACTAGGTCACTTTAAATATACCTAGTATGCTCCATTTGCACTACAGTGTGCAATATAATTTGTGAGTATCCATTTGTTGGGAACAGCTGGTGGGTACTTAACATCTAAGTGATCTGCACTAGGGGTCGCCCTCTTTATTCCTTCCTTATTCCAGACTCGTAATACTGGCGCTATGCAAGTCCCATTGAAAAAAGAGGATACGCAATTTACGTAAGTGGATTTGCGGTATTGCCAAGTCTGGCCAAAAAGTGAGTGGTACACCTGTACCTGCATGACTCATAATACCAGCGGGCGTTAAAAAGCAGCATTAGGACCGGCTAACGCTGCTTTTTAAGCCTAACGCAAAACTCGTAATCTAGCCGAGTGTTTGTACTCCAAAAGGAAAACAGTCCAGCAGCAGCTAATCAATTTCAACTAGTTTCAGCCTTTTGCAGGCCTTTCTCAAGATGCTGCTCTGATATTTTCCCTGGCTATTTAAAGCCAAAGTATTAACTGTTTATCTGCTGGGCTTAATTTGGATAACTTGAAATGTGAATCATAGCTCAATTAGTGTCCTTGTTTATTTTTGCATGTGAAATTGTCACTTTGGGAAAGTGTTTACTGGAGTTTTGCTCCAGTTCTCTGTTCCCTTAAAGGGATAGCAGCTTAGGGTTCTGGTTACTGTTCTGGGAAATGTTTTTGTGACCTAGTCCCTATTTGTCTCTAGTCTCATAGTTTGTAGCGCCTGTTTTTTTTCCGCTTTTTGTCCCATATACTGTGTATATATATATATATATATATATATATATGTGTGTGATAATTTTCTTGTAATATATATATATCTATAACTATATATATATATATATATATATATATATATATGTGCGTGTGTTTATAAATGTATATACAAAACAACAAATTGGACCACACACAAATGTAAAGTAACTGTGTGTCCAAAAGGGGAGGTGCGCCAATCCTAAACACCTCTCTATATTATATAGAGAATAATCAGTATTAGTAAAGATTATAATTACTTATAACCATATAAGAGAGATAATATATCTGTATATCTGGATGTATAATATAAAACAGCACCTTCATCTATAATATCACATGAAAATACAGAGCACTTATATAGATTAATAGTCCGTTTGACTGTCCCAGTGAATATATGTGTCCAATAAAATGTTATCTCGAAAACAAAAATCCTCTCAACACGGAACCATCAACCAGATGATTGGCAGCTTTCTCCACAAAATCGAAAAAAATCAAAGCAAGTCCTGAAAGACAAAAAAGAGAGGCGCCCTTGGTGCAGCAAGTCCTAAACAATGTAGAACCAGTATCAGCATTAAGTGATTCGATACTTACAAAGGAAGTTGCACATCGAGTGCAATAATGGACGAGCCGAAACTTCAGAGCCGTTCAGCTGATTCCCCACTGGCAAGTCAGCTGTGAATAGGAGCAGAACTCCGTTGATGTCTCGATTTCCAATAAAGCTTACAAGCTCTGAACACCAGCTAAGTTCCAATAGCGATATAATCCACAATCAGTATTTGATGGAAATAAATGTTCCGGAGCAAGGTAGAAAAGTGAACAATAACTTTTATTAAAAAAAAAAAAGTTGCTTTGCAACGTGTTTCTCGGCTAGATATGCCATTTCATCAGGCTACATAATGTTGCAATCTACCTTGCTTCCTTTTAAAGGCTAAATGGACCAATCCGAAGCTGTGTAACTCACACACCCATTAAAAGTATGGGTGCTAATTATGTCCGATCGGTAAATTCCGGGGGGGGGGGGGGGTGAAAGACACAGATTACGAATTTACATATCAGGTAATAAATCCTCTCCCTATAAATGATAATTCTAGAAACCTTTTTACAATAAAAACAATTGGCATCGAAACACACATAAGGAATTCACTTCCATAATAAGACCACAGCTTATTTTGACAATAATAGTTATTCCGAATATATATATATATATATATATATATATATATATATATATGCAGCCAAAAGAAAATGCACTCTCAGGACTTTCATAAACAGGTTACTTTTTTTTCTGTAACGTTTTCGGAGGTCTTGCCTCCTTCATCAGCATAAATAAAGTGAAAACAAACAAACTCTTAAATAGTGACATACTCACTCTAAATCATTTCAAACCACTACCTGTGCTGGCGCCAAAATTACCGGTGTTGGACCGCATAATGCGTTCCAAATGTGCTAAGTGGCGGAAGTAGTGCGCCAAACTACTTCCGGTTGCCAAAATTCTCTAGCCGTAAACAATCGGCTTTCTCTATGTAAATGCCATAATTATAAAACCATTGTGGCATGTTCTCTAAACGCATAAAGCAAACTCTTAGCGTGCAAACGATTGTGCTAATACATTAAATAGTGATAGTAAATGTGACAGCCGCTTGTTACCATGACAACTTAAACAATGCTGGAGTGTAATCCTGTACAGGAACAAACTAACAGTAACTATGTTTCTGAATACACCAAAGTGTGTTAGAACAAGCATGCTGTTTGGCTACAATATGTATGTTTAAAGATGGTGTATATATTGATAAAAGAGGATAAACAAATCTAATTATTAGGCACGCCAGCTGACATATTGTGCTATATATATATGTTTGTTGTGTTACCTTATGTTGAAGATATTGAGTCAGTATATCTAATATACATAAAGGAATCTCATATGGAGATATGTACCTCCGATATATAGCCTTCAAATTCTACATAACTAAAATACTAAAGATTATCGTCTATCTGCGATCTTCCCATTAGTATGAGCTATTGACATGCATACTATTCCTATCCTCTGTCAAAAACTCTTTATGTACTCAAAACGTGAAAAAAATATTTTTGAAATTTATACCGCTCACCTAGTTCCTATTGAGTGATGAGGTTATATATTAACACCATATTAAATCTCGTTATAAGAGCTACGTGGGTCATATATGTATATTCCACTACTATCTTGTGGCTAACAATGCCCTCATATGCTCCCTATTTAAACACTCCAAAGCATTTAAGCACAAACGTACAAAAGATGAATAAAATTAAACTTAAAAAATAAAAACAATTGATGTGACGGTCTTTCCATTAATTTAAACACTATCCCATTCGGGATGGATTTAGCTCTAATAGTCCTTGATTTTCGTATATGCAGAATAAAGAGCGTTTGGTCATTCACTTCTGAATTTATGTATAATGTGATCCGCTCTGTATTTATTTCTGTACGTTCTTCGGTGTCTTCTATTGCACCCTGGACCTCTAGGTTAATGTTGCCTTTAGGATCGAATGCTTAGTATGCATTGTATTCTCCTGGTTATTGTGCCATCAAATTATTCTCCATGTTGTTGTTTCTTCTTCCTGGGATGCTTAAGGATCTAGTGTCCAGTTTTGGCTATGTGTACTGCTATGTGTGAAAAAAACTGGTAACTCCAAGGCACCACTATCCGACTTCCACGCAGGTATTAGAAATACCAAAGACTCCTACCCCTGGTGCTGTGTGCCAACATGGTTTAGGGGCACCCCTAGAACGAGGCACGCCGACCATATGGCACACAGAGTCATTATAGTCTAGGTGCCGTACCCTGCGCTTGTATCACATTATATAGCTATATTACACCAAAGCCTTAAAGTCAGGGGTGGTGTTGAGCCCCCCTGGGTAAATGGTACCCAGTCGGTACATCCATTGTGCCTCCCGTTGCAGAAGTATTTTACCTCTGTCTCCCCCTCTATCTAGTGGGGGTACATGATCAATGAGTGTGTATCTTATTGATGCCACAGAGTGTCTGTACTCTGCACAGTGTCTCGCTACCGGTTGTTCCGATTCCCCGGATTTGTGAGCCGACCTTATGGCATGCCGATGATTGGCCATCCTTTCTCTCAGGGTACCTGTCGTTTTACCGACATAGTGCCAAGAGAATGGGCATACCAATAAGTAGATAACAAATGTGGTCGTACAGGTAATCGAATGTCGTATGTGGAACTGCCTGTTGGTATGGGGATGGTTAAATATTCTGGTACTTATAAGTCCATTACAGGTAGTGCATCCTAAGCATCGATAAGATCCTCTGATATTGGTATGTGTCCTGGGATTGTAACTTGCCTTTGAGTCAGTGCAAGGCCATATACCCCACCGGGCACAGGTGACAATTTTGACCAATACAATGCACAGTCAACACCCAGACATTTTTTAGGGGTTACAACACGCTCACAGAGAGCAGACATACGAGACCCCACATCAGGCGGGCGGGCACCAAGACACAGACCACCAAGAAGGGGGAGGCGAGGGATGCAATAATTAATTTGAGCTCTCATGTTCTGACAAATGGTGAAATACAACTGCTCAATAAGGGACTATCATTTGTTCCCAGCACAACAATCAATGAATATGAACAGAAAGTTGATATTCACAAATTTTGCAGAACCCTAAAGCTTAAAGAGTTTTTCCAGAACACTATATCAGATAACACCAAAACCGCAATTGAACACCAATGTCATACACCAAGCACATTTGAGCCTACCAATTATAGCGCCAGCACCAAGACCTTTATTCGTATGGTCTCTCAAGACCTAGATAAGGACAGAGAGCATTCTATATGGAAACATAATCTCACACAAATAGAAAGAGAAGCTATTAAAACACTCCAGGATGACACCTCCCTTACCATTAGACCAGCGGATAAGGGAGGGGCCATAGTCCTTTTGAACTATGACTACTACAAAGGTGATATTGTACATCAACTCTCAGATACATCTACATACATGGCTCTGAAGGGTGATCCAACAGATACATTCAAAAAACAATTGGATGATTTAATTCAGATGGGTTGTGAACAGGGTTTCATCTCTGAACACATCAAAAAGTATTGCATCACACTACACCCAAGGATACCCATACTATACACAATACCAAAGGTGCATAAGGATGCAAAGTCACCTCCGGGTCGTCCTATCGTGTCGGCAGTGGATTCCTTATGCCAACCGGTGTCACAGTACATTGACCTACTGCTACAGCCGGTTGTCAGAGGAACACGATCCTTTTTGCTGGATACCAGCGAATTCATTAGACTGTTGGGGGCTGTTCACGTCCAGACTGGTGACATTTTGGTCACTATGGACGTGAACAGCCTGTACACTATTATTCCCCACGGGGAGGGATTAGAAGCAGTTAGGGCACACCTCATGAATAATCCCCTCTATGAGGGACCCCCCATTGAATACCTACTATCTCTCATTGAATTTTGTTTACACAAGAATTATTTCAGATTCGAAAACAAATTCTTTCTTCAGATAGCGGGTACGGCCATGGGGTCATCCATGGCCCCCTCCTATGCTAACATCTTCATGTCACATTTCGAGAACATATACCTATGGGGAAAATGTGATTCATCCATCATTTTCTACCGTAGGTATATTGACGATATCTTTTTGATTTGGAGAGGGGGCATGGATGACCTCCATGAGTGGTTTGAAACAATCAACAATACACAGACCACTGTTAGATTCAAAATGTTGAGTGATACAGAGTCTATTAACTTTCTTGACCTCAAAGTATACAAAACCACACAGGGACTAGGATGTACACTATTCAGTAAACCTACGGATAGGAACTCCCTATTGAGGTCAGATAGCTGTCACCCCCCAGCATTACTAAAGGGTATATTGAAATCACAGCTTATCAGAACAGTTAGAAACAATTCGGATCCTATATTAGGAGCCACCCAGTTGTCTGAAATGGGTGCAAAATTTGAAGAGAGGGGATATAAGACCCAACATATCAGCCAGATGATGAAGGAAGTGTCACAAGTAACACAAGCACAACTATTGGCCCAAGAACCTAGACAAACCAGGGATGACAAAATCATACTGGCAACTACATTTTCTCCTAGCACCAGAAATGCTGGACTCTCTTTAAGGACACATTGGCCTATTATTTCCACTGATCCAAAATTACAATTTAGCAAACATCTTACGCCTATGGTCGGCTACAGGAGGGGCACAAACCTGCGAGACCTATTAGTCAAAACTGACTCAAAGGCAAGTTACAATCCCAGGACACATACCAATATCAGAGGATCTTATCGATGCTTAGGATGCACTACCTGTAATGGACTTATAAGTACCAGAATATTTAACCATCCCCATACCAACAGGCAGTTCCACATACGACATTTGATTACCTGTACGACCACGTTTGTTATCTACTTATTGGTATGCCCATGCTCTTGGCACTATGTCGGTAAAACGACAGGTACCCTGAGAGAAAGGATGGCCAATCATCGGCATGCCATAAGGTCGGCTCACAAATCCGGGGAATCGGAACAACCGGTAGCGAGACACTGTGCAGAGTACAGACACTCGGTGGCATCAATAAGATACACACTCATTGATCATGTACCCCCACTAGATAGAGGGGGAGACAGAGGTAAAATACTTCTGCAACGGGAGGCACAATGGATGTACCGACTGGGTACCATTTACCCAGGGGGGCTCAACACCACCCCTGACTTTAAGGCTTTGGTGTAATATAGCTATACAATGTGATACAAGCGCAGGGTACGGCACCTAGACTATAATGACTCTGTGTGCCATATGGTCGGCGTGCCTCGTTCTAGGGGTGCCCCTAAACCATGTTGGCACACAGCACCAGGGGTAGGAGTCTTTGGTATTTCTAATACCTACGTGGAAGTCGGATAGTGGTGCCTTGGAGTTACCAGTTTTTTTCACACATAGCAGTACACATAGCCAAAACTGGACACTAGATCCTTAAGCATCCCAGGAAGAAGAAACAACAACAACATGGAGAATAATTTGATGGCACAATAACCAGGAGAATACAATGCATACTAAGCATTCGATCCTAAAGGCAACATTAACCTAGAGGTCCAGGGTGCAATAGAAGACACCGAAGAACGTACAGAAATAAATACAGAGCGGATCACATTATACATAAATTCAGAAGTGAATGACCAAACGCTCTTTATTCTGCATATACGAAAATCAAGGACTATTAGAGCTAAATCCATCCCGAATGGGATAGTGTTTAAATTAATGGAAAGACCGTCACATCAATTGTTTTTATTTTTTAAGTTTAATTTTATTCATCTTTTGTACGTTTGTGCTTAAATGCTTTGGAGTGTTTAAATAGGGAGCATATGAGGGCATTGTTAGCCACAAGATAGTAGTGGAATATACATATATGACCCACGTAGCTCTTATAACGAGATTTAATATGGTGTTAATATATAACCTCATCACTCAATAGGAACTAGGTGAGCGGTATAAATTTCAAAAATATTTTTTTCACGTTTTGAGTACATAAAGGGTTTTTGACAGAGGATAGGAATAGTATGCATGTCAATAGCTCATACTAATGGGAAGATCGCAGATAGACGATAATCTTTAGTATTTTAGTTATGTAGAATTTGAAGGCTATATATCGGAGGTACATATCTCCATATGAGATTCCTTTATGTATATTAGATATACTGACTCAATATCTTCAACATAAGGTAACACAACAAACATATATATATATAGCACAATATGTCAGCTGGCGTGCCTAATAATTAGATTTGTTTATCCTCTTTTATCAATATATACACCATCTTTAAACATACATATTGTAGCCAAACAGCATGCTTGTTCTAACACACTTTGGTGTATTCAGAAACATAGTTACTGTTAGTTTGTTCCTGTACAGGATTACACTCCAGCATTGTTTAAGTTGTCATGGTAACAAGCGGCTGTCACATTTACTATCACTATTTAATGTATTAGCACAATCGTTTGCACGCTAAGAGTTTGCTTTATGCGTTTAGATAACATGCCACAATGGTTTTATAATTATGGCATTTACATAGAGAAAGCCGATTGTTTACGGCTAGAGAATTTTGACAACCGGAAGTAGTTTGGCGCACTACTTCCGCCACTTAGCACATTTGGAACGCATTATGCGGTCCAACACCGGTAATTTTGGCGCCAGCACAGGTAGTGGTTTGAAATGATTTAGAGTGAGTATGTCACTATTTAAGAGTTTGTTTGTTTTCACTTTATTTATGCTGATGAAGGAGGCAAGACCTCCGAAAACGTTACAGAAATAAAAGTAACCTGTTTATGAAAGTCCTGAGAGTGCATTTTGTTTTGGCTGCATATCTTTTACAAATTTGCACCCAGGCATTTTTCCTCTGTGGGCGAGTTCTGGTGTTTTGGATACCTATATATATATATATACATGTCAGCACGAATATAGATATGCTAACACATAAATATAGGGATTGTGGTAAAACCTACCCGGCTATACAATGACACAAAGTAAGTTCTTAAAGGGAAAGATCAATCATTATCGCTAGATATTTGTTGCCAGGTGTAAAAACATTACTACACAAAATTGCAGAACAGCTAAATATATACTCTTAAATGTTTTATTAGTTATTTTGATTTAATGGCCTTATTTATATGTGTCACTTGTGTACCCCTTAATATCACATGAACTTTATATATAACTAAAAAATATCATTTATAATAGTAATAACAAATAAAATAAGGAATATGGTCCTACTATATGATGCATGCAATAATCCATAAAATACAAATATACTATTGTAAAATTGATTACGATAAGTAAAAGCTCTTGGTGAACTACTACATGTCAATGGTGATATTTGTGAATGTGGAACTTATAAAAATAAAGCCCAAAATTGGGAGTTTGGCGTTAGCCGTGAAAACCAGCGTTAGAGGCTCCTAACGCTGGTTTTAGGCTACCGCCGGTATTTGGAGTCACTCAAAATAGGGTCTAACGCTCACTTTTCATCCGCGACTTTTCCATACCGCAGATCCCCTTACGTCAATTGCGTATCCTATCTTTTCAATGGGATTTTTATAACTCCGGTATTTAGATTCGTTTCTGAAGTGAGCGTTAGACATCTAACGACAAAACTCCAGCCGCAGGAAAAAAGTCAGTAGTTAAGAGCTTTCTGGGCTAACGCTGGTTTCTAAAGCTCTTAACTACTGTACTCTAAAGTACACTAACACCCATAAACTACCTATGTACCCCTAAACCGAGGTCCCCCCACATCGCCGACACTCAAATAAAATTTTTTAACCCCTAATCTGCAGACCGCCACCTACGTTATCCTTATGTACCCCTAATCTGCTCCCCCTAACACCGCCGACCCCTGTATTATATTTATTAACCCCTAATCTGCCCCCCTCAACGTCGCCTCCATCTGCTTACACTTATTAACTCCTAATCTGCCGACCGCAAAGCGCCGCCACCTACGTTATCCTTATGTACCCCTAATCTGCTGCCCCTAACAATGCCGACCCCTGTATTATATTTATTAACCCCTAATCTGCCCCCCACAATGTCGCCTCCACCTGCCTACACTTATTAACCCCTAATCTGCCGACCGGAGCTCACCGCTATTCTAATAAATGTATAAACCCCTAAAGCTAAGTCTAACCCTAACACTAACACCCCCCTAAGTTAAATATAATTTACATCTAACGAAATTAATTAACTCTTATTAAATAAATTATTCCTATTTAAAGATAAATACTTACCTGTAAAATAAATCCTAATATAGCTACAATATAAATTATAATTATATTATAGCTATTTTAGGATTAATATTTATTTTACAGGTAACTTTGTATTTATTTTAACCAGGTACAATAGCTATTAAATAGTTAAGAACTATTTAATAGCTAAAATAGTTAAAATAATTACAAAATTACCTGTAAAATAAATACTAACCTAAGTTACAATTAAACCTAACACTACACTATCAATAAATTAATTAAATAAACTACCTACAATTAACCTAACACTACACTATCAATAAATTAATTAAATACAATTCCTACAAATAAATACAATTAAATAAACTAGCTAAAGTACAAAAAATAAAAAAGAACTAAGTTACAAAAAATAAAAAAATATTTACAAACATAAGAAAAATATTACAACAATTTTAAACTAATTACACCTACTCTAAGCCCCCTAATAAAACAACAAAGCCCCCCAAAATAAAAAAATGCCCTACCCTATTCTAAATTACTAAAGTTAAAAGCTCTTTTACCTTACCAGCCCTGAACAGGGCCCTTTGCGGGGCATGCCCCAAGAAGTTCAGCTCTTTTGCCTGTAAAAAAAAACATACAATACCCCCCCCCCCAACATTACAACCCACCACCCACATACCCCTAATCTAACCCAAACCCCCCTTAAATAAACCTAACACTAAGCCCCTGAAGATCATCCTACCTTGTCTTCACCTCACCGGGTATCACCGATCCGTCCTGGCTCCGATATCTTCATCCAACCCAAGCGGGGGCTAGACATCCACTGAAGAAGTCCAGAAGAGGGTCCAAAGTCTTCATCCTATCCGGGAAGAAGAGGCGATCCGGACCGGCAACCATCTTGATCCAAGCGGCATCTTCTATCTTCATCCGATGACGACCGGCTCCATCCTGAAGACCTCCACTGCGGACCCATCTTCTTCCGGCGATGTCCAACTGAAGAATGACGGTTCCTTTAAGGGACGTCATCCAAGATGGCGTCCCTCGAATTCCGATTGGCTGATAGGATTCTATCAGCCAATCGGAATTAAAGTAGGAATATTCTGATTGGCTGATGGAATCAGCCAATCAGAATCAAGTTCAATCCGATTGGCTGATCCAATCAGCCAATCAGATTGAGCTCGCATTCTATTGGCTGATTGGAATAGCCAATAGAATGCAATCTCAATCTGATTGGCTGATTGGATCAGCCAATCGGATTGAACTTGATTCTGATTGGCTGATTCCATCAGCCAATCAGAATATTCCTACCTTAATTCTGATTGGCTGATAGAATCCTATCAGCGAATCGGAATTCGAGGGACGCCATCTTGGATGACGTCCCTTAAAGGAACCATCATTCTTCAGTTGGACGCCGCCGGAAGAAGATGGGTCCGCGGTGGAGGTCTTCAGGATGGAGCCGGTCGTCATCGGATGAAGATAGAAGATGCCGCTTGGATCAAGATGGTTGCCGGTCCGGATCGCCTCTTCTTCCCGGATAGGATGAAGACTTTGGACCCTCTTCTGGACTTCTTCAGTGGATGTCTAGCCCCCGCTTGGGTTGGATGAAGATATCGGAGCCAGGACGGATCGGTGCTACCCGGTAAGGTGAAGACAAGGTAGGATGATCTTCAGGGGCTTAGTGTTAGGTTTATTTAAGGGGGGTTTGGGTTAGATTAGGGGTATGTGGGTGGTGGGTTGTAATGTTGGGGGGGTATTGTATGTTTTTTTTTACAGGCAAAAGAGCTGAACTTCTTGGGGCATGCCCCGCAAAGGGCCCTGTTCAGGGCTGGTAAAGTAAAAGAGCTTTTAACTTTAGTAATTTAGAATAGGGTAGGGCATTTTTTATTTTGGGGGGCTTTGTTGTTTTATTAGGGGGCTTAGAGTAGGTGTAATTAGTTTAAAATTGTTGTAATATTTTTGTGATGTTTGTAAATATTTTTTTATTTTTTGTAACTTAGTTCTTTTTTATTTTTTGTACTTTAGCTAGTTTATTTAATTGTATTTATTTGTAGGAATTGTATTTAATTAATTTATTGATAGTGTAGTGTTAGGTTAATTGTAGGTAATTGTAGGTAGTTTATTTAATTAATTTATTGATAGTGTAGTGTTAGGTTAATTGTAGGTAATTGTAGGTATTGTATTTAATTAATTTAATGATAGCGTAGTGTTAGGTTTAATTGTAACTTAGGTTAGTATTTATTTTACAGGTAATTTTGTAATTATTTTAACTATTTTAGCTATTAAATAGTTCTTAACTATTTAATAGCTATTGTACCTGGTTAAAATAAATACAAAGTTACCTGTAAAATAAATATTAATCCTAAAATAGCTATAATATAATTATAATTTATATTGTAGCTATATTAGGATTTATTTTACAGGTAAGTATTTATCTTTAAATAGGAATAATTTATTCAATAAGAGTTAATTAATTTTGTTAGATGTAAATTATATTTAACTTAGGGGGGTGTTAGTGTTAGGGTTAGATTTAGCTTTAGGGGTTAATACATTTATTAGAATAGCGGTGAGCTCCGGTCGGCAGATTAGGGGTTAATAAGTGTAGGCAGGTGGAGGCGACGTTGTGGGGGGCAGATTAGAGGTTAATAAATATAATACAGGGGTCGGCAGTGTTAGGGGCAGCAGATTAGGGGTACATAAGGATAACGTAGGTGGCGGCGCTTTGCGGTCGGCAGATTAGGGGTTAATTATTGTAGGTAGCTTGCTGTGACGTTGTGGGGGGCAGATTAGGGGTTAATAAATATAATATAGGGGTCGGCGGTGTTAGGGGCAGCAGATTAGGG
Organism: Bombina bombina; assembly: GCF_027579735.1. Taxonomy (NCBI): domain Eukaryota; kingdom Metazoa; phylum Chordata; class Amphibia; order Anura; family Bombinatoridae; genus Bombina; species Bombina bombina. Next base: position 736,492,981 of record NC_069502.1, on the reverse strand, counting down.
GTACATAGGGATAATGTAAGTAGCGGCGGTTTACGGAGCGGCAGATTAGGGGTTAAAAATAAAATGCAGGGGTTAATAAGTGTAAGGTTAGGGGTGTTTAGACTCGGGGTACATGTTAGAGTGTTAGGTGCAGACGTAGTGTTTCCCCATAGCAAACAATGGGGCTGCGTTAAGAGCTGAACGCGGCTTTTTTGCAGGTGTTAGGTTTTTTTTCAGCTCAAACAGCCCCATTGTTTCCTATGGGGGAATCATGCACGAGCACGTTTTTGAGGCTGGCCGCGTCCGTAAGCAACTCTGGCATTGAGAGTTGAAGCTGCATTAAAAATGCTCTACGCTCCTTTTTTGGAGCCTAACGCAGCCTTTATGTGGACTCTCAATACCAGAGTTATTTTTATGGTGCGGCCAGAAAAAAGCCGGCGTTAGTTTTTCGGGTCGTTACCGTCAAAACTCCAAATCTAGCCGAAAGTGTGATAAGTAAACGGGATGAAAGATATCTATACTCTAATGTAGTATAATCATAAAATTAACTTGTGTAAAAATATAAATGCAATAAATAATATGGTCCTACTATATAGTGCGCGAAATGATCTATATAATGCAGAAATACTATTATGAAGTTGATTACAAAAAGTAAAAACTCTTAGTGAACTACTACATGTCAATGATAATATTCGTGAATGTGGAACGTGTAAGAATTAAGGCCTAGATTTGGAGTTTTGCGTTAGAAGGGGTGCGTTAGCTACGCGTGCTTTTTTTTGGCCGCACCTTTTAAATACCATTGGTATTTAGAGTTCACAGAATGGCTGCGTTAGGCTCCAAAAAGAGAGCGTAGAGCATAATTTACCGATACTGCAACTCTAAATACCAGCGGTGCTTACGGACGCGGCCAGCTTCAAAGACGTGCTTGTGCACTATTCCCCCATAGGAAACAATGGGACAGTTTGAGCTGAAAAAAAACCTAACACCTGCAAAAAAGCAGCGTTCAGCTCCTAACGCAGCCCCATTGTTTGCTATGGGGAAACTCTTCCTATGTCTGCACCCAACACCCTAACATGTACCCCGAGTCTAAACACCCCTAACCTTACACTTATTAACCCCTAATCTGCCGCCCCCGCTATCGCTGACCCCTGCATATTTTTTTAACCCCTAATCTGCCGCTCCGTATACCGCCGCAACCTACATTATAGCTATGTACTCCTAATCTGCTGCCCCTAACACCGCCGACCCCTATATTATATTTATTAACCCTTAATCTGCCCCCCACAACGTCGCCGCCAGCTAGCTACAATAATTAACCCCTAATCTGCCGACCGGACCTCACCGCTACTATAATAAAGTTATTAACCCCTAATCCGCCTCACTCCCGCCTCAATAACCCTATAAGAAATAGTATTAACCCCTAATCTGCCCTCCCTAACATTGCCGACGCCTAACTTCAATTATTAACCCCTAATCTGCCGACCGTACCTCACCGCTACTATAATAAATGTATTAACCCCTAAAGCTAAGTCTAACCCTAACACTAACACCCCCCTAAATTAAATATAATTTTATTCTAACGAAATAAAATAATTCTTATTAAATAAATTATTCCTATTTAAAGATAAATACTTACCTGTAAAATAAACCCTAATATAGCTACAATATAACAAATAATTATATTGTAGCTATTTTAGGATTAATATTTATTTTACAGGCAACTTTGTATTTATTTTAACCAGGTACAATAGCTATTAAATAGTTAATAACTATTTAATAGCTACCTAGTTAAAATAATTACAAAATTACCTGTAAAATAAATCCTAACCTAAGTTACAATTAAACCTAACACTACACTATCAATAAATTAATTAAATAAAATACCTACAATTATCTACAATTAAACCTAACACTACACTATCAATAAATTAATTAAATACAATACCTACAAATAAATACAATTAAATAAACTAACTAAAGTACAAAAAATAAAAAAGAACTAAGTTACAAAAAATAAAAAAATATTTACAAACATTAGAAAAATATTACAACAATTTTAAACTAATTACACCTACTCTAAGCCCCCTAATAAAATAACAAAGCCCCCCAAAATAAAAAAATGCCCTACCCTATTCTAAAATTGGATTGAACTTGAATCTGATTGGCTGATTCCATCAGCCAATCAGAATTTTCCTACCTTAATTCCGATTGGCTGATAGAATCCTATCAGCCAATCGGAATTCGAGGGACGCCATCTTGGATGACGTCCCTTAAAGGAACCTTCATTCGTCATCTAGTCGTCGGAAGAAGAGGATGGATCCACGCCGGAGGTCTTCAAGATGAGCCGCTCGTCATCGGATGCAAGAACATAGAAGATGCCGCCTGGATGAAGATGTTTGCCGGTCCGGATATCCTCTTCTGCCTGGATAGGATGAAGACTTCTGCCCGAAAATGGACTTCTTCAGCCGCCGCTTGGATCAAGACTTCAGCCGGAGGATGGATGTCTTCAGCCCCCCGCTTGGGCTTGGATCAAGACATCGGAGCCAGGACGGATCGGTGATACCCGGTGTGGTGAAGATAAGGTAGGAAGATCTTCAGGGGCTTAGTGTTAGGTTTATTTAAGGGGGGTTTGGGTTAGATTAGGTGTATGTGGGTGGTGGGTTGTAATGTTGGGGGGGTATTGTATGTTTTTTTTTCCAGGCATAAGAGCTGAATTCTTTGGGGCATCCCCCTGCAAAAGGCCCTTTTAAGGGCTGGTAAGGTAAAAGAGCTTTTCTATTTTAATTTTAGTATAGGGTAGGGCATTTTTTTATTTTGGGGGGCTTTGTTATTTTATTAGGGGGCTTAGAGTAGGTGTAATTAGTTTAAAATTGTTGTAATATTTTTCTAATGTTTGTAAATATTTTTTTATTTTTTGTACTTTAGTTAGTTTATTTAATTGTATTTATTTGTAGGTATTTTATTTAATTAATTTATTGATAGTGTAGTGTTAGGTTTAATTGTAACTTAGGTTAGGATTTATTTTACAGGTAATTTTGTAATTATTTTAACTAGGTAGCTATTAAATAGTTATGAAATATTTAATAGCTATTGTACCTGGTTAAAATAATTACAAAGTTGCCTGTAAAATAAATATTAATCCTAAAATAGCTACAATATAATTATTCGTTATATTGTAGCTATATTAGGGTTTATTTTACAGGTAAGTATTTAGCTTTAAATAGGAAAAATGTATTTAATAAGAGTTAATTTATTTCGTTAGATAAAAATTATATTTAACTTAGGGGGATGTTAGGGTTAGGGTTAGACTTAGCTTTAGGGGTTAATACAGTTATTAGAGTAGCGGCGAGGTCCGGTCGGCAGATTAGGGGTTAATAAGTGTAGGTAGGTGTCGGCGACGTTGAGGGGGGCAGATTAGGGGTTAATAAATATAATATAGGGGTCGGCGGTGTTAGGGGCAGCAGATTAGGGGTACATAAGTATAACGTAGGTGGCGGCGGTGTGCGGTCGGCAGATTAGGGGTTAAAAAATTTATTATAGTGGCGTCGATGTGGGGGGACCTCGGTTTAGGGGTACATAGGTAGTTTATGGGTGTTAGTGTACTTTAGAGCACATTAGTTAAGAGCTTTATGAACCGGCGTTAGCCCAAAAAGCTCTTAACTCCTGTTTTTTTTCTGCGGCTGGAGTCTTGTCGTTAGATTTCTAACGCTCACTTCAGCCAAGACTCTAAATACCAGCGTTAGAAAGATCCCATTGAAAAGATAGGATACGCAATTGGCGTAGGGGGATCTGCGGTATGGAAAAGTTGCGGCTGCAAAGTGAGCATTAGACCCTTTAATGACTGACTCCAAATACCAGCGGGTGGTAAAAACCAGCGTTAGGACCGCCTAATGCTGGTTTTGACGGCTACCGCAAAACTCTAAATCTAGGTGTAAGTGTGGTAAGTGAACAGAATATATATATATATATCTATACTATAAATATAGTATGATCATGAAATTAACGTGTGTAGAAATTTTGTGTAAGTGATACCAGTACAATTGTGTTGTAGAATTTGCATACTGTGTACTAATAAAGTATATACAGTGTATATATGAATTACTCTACAATCTATAATGATAATGTGCGAATATAGTGGTGTGATAAGTCTAATAATACTGATGCAGTAATGTTAAGAAAAGTGGAGAGAACTAATCCGAAATATTAATTGTTAAGTTTGTATATATCCCTCACTTAATTGTTCCAATAGGGTATCTGGTTCATATGTGAGGATACCAGAAGATATTCTGGTATCCATGGAGTCAGTCAAAATGGGTAGTGAGTTTGATTCTTTTAGTTCATATATATATATACTTTATTAGTACACAGTATGTCAATTCTACAACACAATTGTACTGGTATCACTTACACAACATTTCTACACATGTTAATTTCATGATCATACTATATTTATAGTATATATATATATATATATTCTGTTCACTTACCACACTTAATTCTTACACGTTCCACATTCACAAATATTAAATATTATCATTGACATTTAGTAGTTCACTAAGAGTTTTTACTTTTTGTAATCAACTTCATAATAGTATTTCTGCATTATATAGATTATTGCATGCACTATATAGTAGGACCATATTATTTATTGAATTAATATTTTTACACACGTTAATTTTATGATCATACTACATTAGAGTATAGATATCTTTCATCCCGTTTACTTATCACACTTTATTTTTATAAGTTCCACATTCACAAATATCACCATTGACATGTATTAGTTCATCAAGAGCTTTTACTTATCGTAATCAATTTTACAATAGTATATTTGTATTTTATAGATTATTGCATGCATCATATAGTAGGACCATATTCCTTATTTTATGTGTTATTACTATTTATCAATGATATTTTTTTAGTTATATATGAAGTTCATGTGATATTAAGGGGTACACAAGTGACACATATAAATAAGGCCATTGAATCAAAATAACTAATAAAACATTTAAGAGTATATATTTAGCTATCGATAGCATATTATCACTATGTGTATCTATGATGTTGACAATTATGCTATGAGAAGAGTTATTTACTTTCCAACAAGTTTGTTCGCATTATGCACACTTACTGTATATATATTCAATGTAATCAAGGTTACTCTTTTAGCTATTTTGCAAGTTCTTTTAGCTGTTCTGCAATTTTGTGTAGTAATGTTTTTACACCTGGCAACAAATATCTAGTGATAAAGATTGATCTTTCCCTTTAAGAACTTACTTTTTGTCATTGTATAGCCGGGTAGGATTTATCACAATCCCTATATTTATGTGTTAGCGTATCTATATTCGTGCTGACATGTATATATATATATATATATATATATATATATATATATATATATATATATTCGGAATAACTATTATTGTCAAAATACGCTTTGGTCTTATTATGGAAGTGAATTCCTTATGTGTGTTTCGGTGCCAATTGTTTTTATTGTAAAAAGGTTTCTAGAATTATCATTTATAGGGAGAGGATTTATTACCTGATATGTAAATTCGTAATCTGTGTCTTTCACACACACCCGGAACTTACCGATCGGACATAATTAGCACAGATGTTACTTTTCATGGGTGTGTGAGTTACACAGCTTCAGATGGGCCCATTTAGCCTTTAAAAGGAAGCAAGGTAGATTACAACATTATGTAGCCTGATGAAACGGCATATCTAGCCGAGAAACGCGTTGCAAAGCAACTTTTTAAAAACTTTAAAAGACACAAAGTATATATATATAAGTTTATATCAAATCAGCATTTATTGTTAATGGATACCTCTTGGTACTTATGAAGGTTAAATTAAAATTAATAGATAAAATAGGGTGACAAGATTTTACAATATAAAATAGAACATATATAAAAATATAAAATACTGACACTGGTGTCTTGACTATGCAATATTAATACTGATTATCTAAAACTGATACAATTAATAATTGCATTTATACAATGTATCGCTTTCCATAAAATGTTATAGGTGATCAGGCTTGTGTGTTCAATGCCACCAATTGTAATCCGATCTTAAAGGGACAGTAAACCTAAAAAATAATGTTATATAATTCTGCACATAGTGCAGAATTATATAACATTATTTTAGTGCTATCGTTATAAAAGCTTTTTTTTCCTTTTAATTTTTTTAAAATATGCCAGTTTTACAGACCTGCTCTCTGCTCTCTGCTGAGCGGGTCTGTTTTTTTTACACAGCACATCGGGCCAGCTGTATAGTCACAGCCCGGCCCGACCACGCCATAACATTAAGTGCAGCTCGCTCCTGCTGTGAGACAGAGCAGGTCGGGCCGGACTGTGACTATACAGCTGGCCCGATGCGCTGTGTAAAAAAACAGACCCGCTCAGCAGAGAGCAGAGAGCGGGTCTGTAAAACGGGCATATTTTAAAAAAATTAAAAGGGAAAAAAAGCTTTTATAACAATAGCACTAAAATAATCCTATATAATAAATGGCCAAGTATGTTTGTCAGATGCAGTCATGCGCAGTAGGGACTGAACGTGACAAACATACCTGGCCGTTTGGATCCTGACACTCCGCACTCAGCACAGAGCAAGGCTGAAGCTGAGTGTCAGGGAGCTTGGCCCACGGGAGCGTCGTGATGGGGGCGTGGCCGGGCATCGCGAGGGGCGTGGCCGGGCGAGACGATGGAGGCGTGGCCGGGCAGGGTGCCGCGATGGGGGCATGGCCAGAGAGGCAAAGGCCAGAGAGGGAGCAGGAGAGGGGGGGAGAAGGGCCAAAGATGGGGGGAGAACCAAAGGGGGGGGGGGAAGAGCCAAAGGGGGGGAGAGAGCCAAAGGGGGGGGGAGAGCCAAAGAGGAGACAGAGCCAAAGAGGAGAGAGAGCAAAAGAGGGGAGAGAGAGAGCTAAAGAGGGGGAAGAGAGAGCCAAAGAGGGGGGGAGAGCCAAAGAGGGGGGAGAGAGAGCCAAAGAGGCAAGAGAGTCAAAGAGGAGTGAGAGCAAAAGTGGGGAGAGAGCCCAAGAGGGGGGAGAGAGAGCCAAAGAGGGGAGAGAGAGAGCAAAATAGGGGGGAGAGAGCCAAAGAGGGGGAGAAAGAGAGCCAAAGAGGAAAGAGAGTCAAAGAGGTGAGAGAGCCAAAGAGGAGAGAGAGCAAAAGAGGGGAGAGAGCCAAAGAGGGGGGAGAGAGAGCCAAAGAGGGGAGAGAGAGAGCAAAATAGGGGGGGAGAGCCAAAGAGGGGGGGGGAGAGCCAAAGGGGGGGGGGAGAGAGCCAAAGGGGGGCAGAGCCAAAGAGGGGGGGAGAGAGAGAGCCAAGGAGGAGAGAGAGTCTGAGGAGAGAGAGCCAAAGAGGAAAGAGAGCCAAAGAGGAGAGAGAGCCAAAGAGGGGAGAGAGCCAAAGAGGGGGAGAGAGCCAAAGAGGGGGGGGGAGAGAGAGAGCCAAAGAGGGGGGGAGAGAGCCAAAGAGGGGGGGGGGGAGAGGGGGAGAGAGCCAAAGGGGGGGGGGGAGCCAAAGAGGGGGGAGAGAGAGAGCCAAAGAGGAAAGAGAGCCAAAGAGGAAAGAGAGCCAAAGAGGAGAGAGAGCCAAAGAGGGGGGAGAGAGAGCCAAAGAGGGGGGGGAGAGAGCCAAAGAGGGGGGGAGAGCCAAAGGGGGGGGGAGAGCCAAAGGGGGGGGAGAGCCAAAGGGGGGGAGAGCCAAAGGGGGGGTAGAGAGCCAAAGGGGGGGGAGAGAGCCAAAGAGGAAGGAGAGACAAAGAGGGGGGAGAGAGAGCCAAAGAGGGGGAGAGAGAGCCAAAGAGGAAAGAGAGCCAAAGAGGAGAGAGAGCCAAAGAGGAGAGAGAGCAAAAGAGGGGAGAGAGCCAAAGAGGGGGGAGAGGGAGCCAAAGAGGGGGGAGAGAGAGCCAAAGAGGGGGGGAGAGAGCCAAAGAGGGGGGGAGAGAGCCAAAGGGGGGGAGAGAGAGCCAAAGGGGGGGAGAGCCAAAGAGGGGGGAGAGAGAGAGCCAAAGAGGAAAGAGAGCCAAAGAGGAGAGAGAGCAAAAGAGGGGAGAGAGCCAAAGAGGGGGGAGAGAGAGCCAAAGAGGGGGAGAGAGAGCCAAGGAGGGGGGAGAGAGTCAAAGAGGGGGGTGGAGAGAGCCAAAGAGGGGGGAGAGAACAAAAGAGGGGGGAGAGAGAGCAAAAGAAAGGAGGGAGAGAGCCAAAGAGGGGAGAGAGAGAGCAAAAGAGGGGAGAGAGCAAAAGAGGGGAGAGAAAGCAAAAGAGAGGGGGGAGAGAAAGCAAAAGAGAGGGGGGAAGAGAGAGCAAAAGAGAGGGGGGAGAGAGCAAGGGGTGGGACCGCTGTACTGCAAAAAATGGCCCGTGTACACAGGCTTTAGTACTAGTGTTATATAATTCTGCACTATGTGCAGAATTATATAACATTATTTTTTAGGTTTACTGACACTTTAAGGGCTAGTGGATTTATCTGATATCAGTCTTATTACGGTGTCTATGATTGGGTTTTTTGACAATAAATGTTGGTAGCTTGTTATCGCTGTATTAGCGTGGTGATAAATTCAAATTCAAATATGTCCCAAGTGGAAACACGTCTGACTTACGTGGATCTTCAACCTATGTGGCCAGATTGGTACCTTAGGCGGATAAGGATAGGAATAACCGCTATCCTCGATGTAGGTTCAGGAGTTGTTCAACAGTGCACTGTTGTCAGGATGTCTTCTTTTCCTGTCGGTGGGTTTGATGATTTACCGATTGTCTTATCTGATCCTAGGATTTTATCCATTGGGTTGACAAAACTCGGTCTTTATTTTCTTCCTTTGTCCGAAATAGATCCTCCACATATACAAGGTGAGCGTATATTTGCACGCTTCATATCTCAGGTAAACAGAAGGAGAGAAGGCTGTTACATAGTATAACACTTCTAGATACCTATACAGGGTATATGAACACATCTTATTTGGATTGCATATTTCTATTTTTACTAATTGAACTTAGGAACAGCATTTTTATGCGCCACCTATTTTTTAATATATTTTTTATATAAAAATCTACCATACCTTTGAACCCTTATAAAATTTTTTATTAATATTTGTATGAAAAGTTTTTATTATAAACTGTATATATGAGTTTAATATTTTATTTTAATGTATTTTGATACCCCCACCCTTTATGCAAGGTCTTATGTCACGCCAACCCACAAAGTGTAAATTCAGTTTTCGCTCAAACGAATGCATTTACTTTTAACTTGTAAAGTTAACGGGCGAAAGTTAGCGGGCGAAAGTTAGCGCGGTCATAACAAACATGGTTATATTAATACACTTTTTACCTCTGTTATTACCTTGTATCTAAGCTTCTGCAGACTGCCCACTTATTTCAGTTATTTTGACAGACTTGCATTTAGCCAATCAGTGCCCTCTCATAAGTAGCTCCATGGGCAGGAGCACAATGTTATCTATATATCAGTGTATATATGAATTACTCTACAATCTATAATGATAATGTGCGAATATAGTGGTGTGATAAGTCTAATAATACTGATGCAGTAATGTTAAGAAAAGTGGAGAGAAATAATCCGAAATATTAATTGTTAAGTTTGTATATATCCCTCACCTAATTGTTCCAATAGGGTATCTGGTTCATATGTGAGGATACCAGAAGATATTCTGGTATCCATGGAATCAGTCAAAATGGGTAGTGAGTTTGATTCTTTTAGTTCATATATATATATATATATATATATATATATATATATATATATATATATATATATATATATATATATACTTTATTAGTACACAGTATGTCAATTCTACAACACAATTGTACTGGTATCACTTACACAACATTTCTACACATGTTAATTTCATGATCATACTATATTTATAGTATATATATATATATATATATATATATATATATATTCTGTTCACTTACCACACTTAATTCTTACACGTTCCACATTCACAAATATTAAATATTATCATTGACATTTAGTAGTTCACTAAGAGTTTTTACTTTTTGTAATCAACTTCATAATAGTATTTCTGCATTATATAGATTATTGCACGCACTATATAGTAGGACCATATTATTTATTGAATTAATATTTTTACACACGTTAATTTTATGATCATACTACATTAGAGTATAGATATCTTTCATCCCGTTTACTTATCACACTTTATTTTTATAAGTTCCACATTCACAAATATCACCATTGACATGTATTAGTTCATCAAGAGCTTTTACTTATCGTAATCAATTTTACAATAGTATATTTGTATTTTATAGATTATTGCATGCATCATATAGTAGGACCATATTCCTTATTTTATGTGTTATTACTATTTATCAATGATATTTTTTTAGTTATATATGAAGTTCATGTGATATTAAGGGGTACACAAGTGACACATATAAATAAGGCAATTGAATCAAAATAACTAATAAAACATTTAAGAGTATATATTTAGCTATCGATAGCATATTATCACTATGTGTATCTATGATGTTGACAATTATGCTATGAGAAGAGTTATTTACTTTCCAACAAGTTTGTTCGCATTATGCACACTTACTGTATATATATTCAATGTAATCAAGGTTACTCTTTTAGCTATTTTGCAAGTTCTTTTAGCTGTTCTGCAATTTTGTGTAGTAATGTTTTTACACCTGGCAACAAATATCTTGCGATAAAGATTGATCTTTCCCTTTAAGAACTTACTTTTTGTCATTGTATAGCCGGGTAGGTTTTACCACAATCCCTATATTTATGTGTTAGTGTATCTATATTCGTGCTGACATGTATATATATATATATATATATATATATATATATTCGGAATAACTATTATTGTCAAAATACGCTTTGGTCTTATTATGGAAGTGAATTCCTTATGTGTGTTTCGGTGCCAATTGTTTTTATTGTAAAAAGGTTTCTAGAATTATCATTTATAGGGAGAGGATTTATTACCTGATATGTAAATTCGTAATCTGTGTCTTTCACACACACCCGGAACTTACCGATCGGACATAATTAGCACAGATGTTACTTTTCATGGGTGTGTGAGTTACACAGCTTCAGATGGGTCCATTTAGCCTTTAAAAGGAAGCAAGGTAGATTACAACATTATGTAGCCTGATGAAACGGCATATCTAGCCGAGAAACGCGTTGCAAAGCAACTTTTTATTTTGTTTTTAATAAAAGTTATTGTTCACTTTTCTACCTTGCTCCGGAACATTTATTTCCATCAAATACTGATTGTGGATTATATCGCTATTGGAACTTAGCTGGTGTTCAGAGCTTGTAAGCTTTATTGGAAATCAAGACATCGACAGAGTTCTGCTCCTATTCACAGCTGACCTGCCAGTGGGGAGTCAGCCGAACGGCTCTGAAATGTGCAACTTCCTTTGTGAGTATCGAATCACTTAATGCTGATACTGGTTCTACATTGTTTAGGACTTGCTGCACCAAGGGCGCCTCTCTTTTTTGTTTTTTAGGACTTGCTTTAAATGTATATACACATGCATATATGTGTTTACTTGTGTATATATGTGTTTATATAAATACTTAAAAACTCATATAAATACATACATTAAAGTTTATATATCTGTCAAAATGAGATTAGGAAACTAGCACACCTTAAAACAAATTTCCCCAAAACAGTTTAGAGTAATATATAAAAAAATAGGTGGCACAAAAAATGCTGTTCCTAAGTTCAGTTAGTAAAAATAGTAAAAATAGAAATACGCAATCCAAATAAGATGTGTTCATATACCCTGCATAGGTATCTAGATGTGTTATACTATGTAGCTAAAAAAAAACTTTAAAAGACACAAAGTATATATATATAAGTTTATATCAAATCGGCATTTATTGTTAATGGATACCTCTTGGTAGTTATCAAGGTTAAATTAAAATTAATAGATAAAATAGGGTGACAAGATTTTACAATATAAAATAGAACATATATAAAAATATAAAATACTGACACTGGTGTCTTGACTATGCAATATTAATACTGATTATCTAAAACTGATACAATTAATAATCGCATTTATACAATGTATCGCTTTCCATAAAATGTTATAGGTGATCAGGCTTGTGTGTTCAATGCCACCAATTGTAATCCAATCTTAAAGGGACAGTAAACCTAAAAAATAATGTTATATAATTCTGCACATAGTGCAGAATTATATAACATTATTTTAGTGCTATCGTTATAAAAGCTTTTTTTTCCTTTTAATTTTTTTAAAATATGCCAGTTTTACAGACCTGCTCTCTGCTCTCTGCTGAGCGGGTCTGTTTTTTTTACACAGCACATCGGGCCAGCTGTATAGTCACAGCCCGGCCCGACCACGCCATAAAATTAAGTGCAGCTCGCTCCTGCTGTGAGACAGAGCAGGTCGGGCCGGGCTGTGACTATACAGCTGGCCCGATGCGCTGTGTAAAAAAACAGACCCGCTCAGCAGAGAGCGGGTCTGTAAAACGGGCATATTTTAAAAAAATTAAAAGGGAAAAAAAGCTTTTATAACAATAGCACTAAAATAATCCTATATAATAAATGGCCAAGTATGTTTGTCAGATGCAGTCATGCGCAGTAGGGACTGCACGTGACAAACATACCTGGCCGTTTGGATCCTGACACTCCGCACTCAGCACAGAGCAAGGCTGAAGCTGAGTGTCAGGGAGCTTGGCCCACGGGAGCGTCGTGATGGGGGCGTGGCCGGGCGTCGCGAGGGGCGTGGCCGGGCGAGACGATGGAGGCGTGGCCAGGCGTCACGATGGGCGTGGTCGGGCGTGGCGAGGGCGTGGCCGGGTGGTGTCGTCGCAATGGGGCGTGGCCGGGCAGGGGGCCGCGATGGGGGTGTTGCTAAAGAGGCAAAAGCCAGAGAGGGAGCAGGAGAGGGGGGGAGAAGGGCCAAAGATGGGGGGAGAACCAAAGGGGGGGGGGAAAGAGCCAAAGGGGGGGAGAGAGCCAAAGGGGGGGGAGAGCCAAAGAGGAGAGAGAGCAAAAGAGGGGAGAGAGAGAGCCAAAGAGGGGGGAGAGAGAGCCAAAGAGGGGGGGAGAGCCAAAGAGGGGGGAGAGAGAGCCAAAGAGGCAAGAGAGTCAAAGAGGAGAGAGAGCAAAAGTGGGGAGAGAGCCCAAGAGGGGGGAGAGAGAGCCAAAGAGGGGAGAAAGAGAGCAAAATAGGGGGGAGAGAGCCAAAGAGGGGGAGAAAGAGAGCCAAAGAGGAAAGAGAGTCAAAGAGGAGAGAGAGCCAAAGAGGAGAGAGAGCAAAAGAGGGGAGAGAGCCAAAGAGGGGGGAGAGAGAGCCAAAGAGGGGAGAGAGAGAGCAAAATAGGGGGGGAGAGCCAAAGAGGGGGGGGAGAGCCAAAGGGGGGGGGGGAGAGAGCCAAAGGGGGGGAGAGCCAAAGAGGGGGGGAGAGAGAGAGCCAAGGAGGAGAGAGAGCCCGAGGAGAGAGAGCCAAAGAGGAAAGAGAGCCAAAGAGGAGAGAGAGCCAAAGAGGGGAGAGAGCCAAAGAGGGGGAGAGAGCCAAAGAGGGGGGGAGAGAGAGAGCCAAAGAGGGGGGGGAGAGAGCCAAAGAGGGGGGGGAAAGGGGGAGAGAGCCAAAGGGGGGGAGAGCCAAAGAGGGGGGAGAGAGAGAGCCAAAGAGGAAAGAGAGCCAAAGAGGAAAGAGAGCCAAAGAGGAAAGAGAGCCAAAGAGGAGAGAGAGCCAAAGAGGGGGGAGAGAGAGCCAAAGAGGGGGGGGGGAGCCAAAGAGGGGGGAGAGAGTCAAAGGGGGGGGGAGAGAGCCAAAGGGAGGAGGGAGAGAGCCAAAGGGAGGGGAGAGCCAAAGGGGGGGAGAGCAAGCCAAAGAGGTGGGAGAGAGAGAGCCAAAGAGGAGAGAGAGCAAAAGAGGGGAGAGAGCCAAAGAGGGGGGGGGGAGAGCCAAAGAGGGGGGGAGAGAGCCAAAGAGGGGGGGAGAGAACAAAAGAGGTGGGAGAGAACAAAAGAGGGGGGAGAGAGAGCAAAAGAAAGGAGGGAAAGAGCCAAAGAGGGGGGGAGAGAGCCAAAGAGGGGGGGGAGAGCCAAAGGGGGGGGGAGAGAGCCAAAGGGGGGGGAGAGCCAAAGGGGGGGGGAGAGCCAAAGGGGGGGGGGAGAGAGCCAAAGGGGGGGGGGAGAGCCAAAGGGGGGGAGAGCCAAAGAGGGGGGAGAGAGAGCCAAAGAGGGGGAGAGAGAGCCAAAGAGGAAAGAGAGCCAAAGAGGAGAGAGAGCCAAAGAGGAGAGAGAGCAAAAGAGGGGAGAGAGCCAAAGAGGGGGGAGAGGGAGCCAAAGAGGGGGGAGAGAGAGCCAAAGAGGGGGGGAGAGAGCCAAAGAGGGGGGGGAGAGAGCCAAAGGGGGGGAGAGAGAGCCAAAGGGGGGGGAGAGCCAAAGAGGGGGGAGAGAGAGAGCCAAAGAGGAAAGAGAGCCAAAGAGGAGAGAGAGCAAAAGAGGGGAGAGAGCCAAAGAGGGGGAGAGAGAGCCAAGGAGGGGGGAGAGAGTCAAAGAGGGGGGTGGAGAGAGCCAAAGAGGGGGGAGAGAGAGCAAAAGAAAGGAGGGAGAGAGCCAAAGAGGGGAGAGAGAGAGCAAAAGAGGGGAGAGAGCAAAAGAGGGGAGAGAAAGCAAAAGAGAGGGGGGAGAGAAAGCAAAAGAGAGGGGGGAAGAGAGAGCAAAAGAGAGGGGGGAGAGAGCAAGGGGTGGGACCGCTGTACTGCAAAAAATGGCCCGTGTACACAGGCTTTAGTACTAGTGTTATATAATTCTGCACTATGTGCAGAATTATATAACATTATTTTTTAGGTTTACTGACACTTTAAGGGCTGGTGGATTTATCTGATATCAGTCTTATTACGGTGTCTATGATTGGTTTTTTTGACAATAAATGTTGGTAGCTTGTTATCGCTGTATTAGCGTGGTGATAAATTCAAATTCAAATATGTCCCAAGTGGAAACACGTCTGACTTACGTGGATCTTCAACCTATGTGGCCAGATTGGTACCTTAGGCGGATAAGGATAGGAATAACCGCTATCCTCGATGTAGGTTCAGGAGTTGTTCAACAGTGCACTGTTGTCAGGATGTCTTCTTTTCCTGTCGGTGGGTTTGATGATTTACCGATTGCCTTATCTGATCCTAGGATTTTATCCATTGGGTTGACAAAACTCGGTCTTTATTTTCTTCCTTTGTCCGAAATAGATCCTCCACATATACAAGGTGAGCGTATATTTGCACGCTTCATATCTCAGGTAAACAGAAGGAGAGAAGGCTGTTACATAGTATAACACTTCTAGATACCTATACAGGGTATATGAACACATCTTATTTGGATTGCATATTTCTATTTTTACTAATTGAACTTAGGAACAGCATTTTTATGCGCCACCTATTTTTTAATATATTTTTTATATAAAAATCTACCATACCTTTGAACCCTTATAAAAAAATTTATTAATATTTGTATGAAAAGTTTTTATTATAAACTGTATATATGAGTTTAATATTTTATTTTAATGTATTTTGGTACCCCCACCCTTTATGCAAGGTCTTATGTCACGCCAACCCACAAAGTGTAAATTCAGTTTTCGCTCAAACGAATGCATTTACTTTTAACTTGTAAAGTTAACGGGCGAAAGTTAGTGGGCGAAAGTTAGCGCGGTCATAACAAACATGGTTATATTAATACACTTTTTACCTCTGTTATTACCTTGTATCTAAGCTTCTGCAGACTGCCCACTTATTTCAGTTATTTTGACAGACTTGCATTTAGCCAATCAGTGCCCTCTCATAAGTAGCTCCATGGGCAGGAGCACAATGTTATCTATATGGCACACATGAACTAACGCCCTCAAAACAGTCAAAGGCATTCAGATAAGAGGCAGCCTTCAAGTGCTTAGAAATTAGCATATGAGCCTACCTAAGTTTAGCTTTCAACAAAGAAGACCAAGAGAACAAAGCAAATTTGATGATAAAAGTAAATTGGCACATTGTTTAATATTGCATTCCCTATCTGAATCATGGAAGTTTAATTTTGACTAGACTGTCCCTTTAAGTTTTAAATTTCAGCCATGGAATTAAGGTAGACTAACTAAGCATGAAGCCAAGCTAGAATAACCAGCAAAAGCAAGATCAGACAAAAATTAATAAAGAAGTCACATTGGAAGCAAAAAGATATAAAAATCTGTCAACGCTTTACTTGCTTCTGACACACAAGAGAAAGCTCTGTTCAGCAAATTCCCTCTTCATCAGCTCCCCTAGATTTCAGCTTAAATCAATTATCTTTTTATAGCAACATATAACTTTCTAAAATGCTGTAAACATCATTCACTAAAAATGAATGACAGCACTTGGCAAAAGTAAAAACTGTGATTAAAATCAAGCACTCTTTTAAGGTACTTAAAGCTTATATTGTAAAATACCAACAGTTGTCAGTGATTTGTGAAGTGATTAGAGCTTTGTGCAATTTAAAATTCACCAATTTTTTACAGCTCAGCGAGTTCTGAATTAGAATTTCATCCAAGCTCTTGTGTGCATGGTTGTTATATTATAAGGATAAATGATGTGATCTTCACAAAGTACTGCTTATTCAACACCAATTCCAGATGATGAAAAATGTACTGTATGGTACTCTGTAAAAAAAGCAGTAGTTTGAAAACAGTCAGTGCATACACTGAGCTATATTAATTTCAGTGGAGTTAATAAAAAAAAGAGTTGTTTACATTTATTTTAGTTTAAATATGCAGTTTAAGCTCCATCATTTTAAATATAATGAATGAAATGCGTAACAACCATGCTTAATGTCAGAAAAACGAATATCAACCTTAGAAAAATTATAACTTTCCTCATATGTTTAGTATATAAAATCTGTCAAATGCAAGACAAGTTAAAAAGTTATAGCAATATGCCATCTATTAAGTTTTTACATATCCATTATATAGTATGATGCATTTCCTAACCAATGAGGTAATGACTGCTATAGTAATGTGATACAGTCACTGGTGTAGAACAGCAATCTCCTACAGTAGAATCTTCATTTCATTTCAGAGATAGTTTACTCAGGATGTTAAAGGGACATAAAAAAACATTGCAAGTATGTGTTATAATCTTGTAGTAAATTTACATACCACACAAGTGTGAAAACTTTCAGAATATATTAACACCTTACTTACTGCAATTGTTTTTCAAGTGCTTTCCCTACTTGCCATATTAGGAGGATCCAAACATAACTTGTTATGGGAGTAAACAAAGCAAAATTTGCATTTTGTTGTACCCGTTTATCTTCTGTTGAGGCCAATTAGAGACAAATATAAATGTGCTTTTGCAGTAATCAGACGATGAGTGACTTGAAGAATGAGCTTACAACTCTTTTAGGAATTGATAAAACAACAGTAAATTACAGGAAAGAGAGCA
This sequence comes from Bombina bombina, assembly GCF_027579735.1. Taxonomy (NCBI): domain Eukaryota; kingdom Metazoa; phylum Chordata; class Amphibia; order Anura; family Bombinatoridae; genus Bombina; species Bombina bombina. Next base: position 736,475,565 of record NC_069502.1, on the reverse strand, counting down.
AAAATATTGAAAGTATATTGCAGCTGTTTTTTTATTACATATAATTAAACATTTTATGTAACAATCTGAAAGTTTTCTTATATCCCTGGAACTACCAACCTAAATCGCAAATAGTGCTGGGTTAAAGAACAATTATGATTTCAGTCAAGCAATTTGATGAATGTATTAGCTATATTACTTTTACATTTTAACACTAAAGAAAATATTCAAAGACCACATGTAGGGTATAACATGAGCTTAATTTATTAATGTACAGGCATACAAGGTTCCCAACTAGAGAACCTGTCCACCCACCATCACAGTGAGCAGGCAATGGACACTGTGCATCCAACTGACATTTCACATTGCACAAAATTATCCTTGTGAAATGCTTCCCCTGTTCTCATGCGACCAATTGAGCAAGAGCAGGGCCTGTCAATTACTCCAAATGAACAAGTTCAGGGTGTTTTATCTCCACTTCACTTAAAGGTACAGTCTAGTCCAAAACAAATTTTCATTATTCAGATAGGGCATGGACTTTTAAACAATTTTTAAATTTACTTCTATCACCAATTTTGCTTTGTTTACTTGTTATTCTTAGTTGAAAGCTAAATCTAGGAGGTTGATATGCTAATTTCTAAGCCCTTGAAGGCCGCCTCTTAGCTCAGGGCATTTTGACAGTTTTTCACCACTAGAGGGTGTTAGTTCATGTGTTTTATATAGCTAACACTGTGCTCACGCAAGTGGAGTTCCTAGGAGCCAGCACTGATTGGCTTAAATGCAAGTCTGTCAAACGAACTGAAATAAGGGGCAGTTTGCAGAGGCTTAGATACAAGATAATCACAGAGGTATAAAGAGTATTAATATAACTGTGTAACTGTGTTGGTTATGCAAAACTAGGGAATGGGTAATAAAGGGATTTTCTATCTTTTAAAACAATAAATATTCTGGTGTAGACTGTCCCTTTAAGCAGTGGCAGAGAGGTTAAAGGGACACTGAACCCAAATTTTTTCTTTCTTGATTCAGATAGAACATGCAATTTTAAGCAACTTCTAGTTTACTCCTATTATCAATTTTTCTTCGTTCTCTTGCTATCTTTATTTGAAAAAGTAGGCATCTAAGTTTTTTTTTTTGGTTCAGAACTCTGAACAACACTTTTTTATTGGTGGATGAATTTATCTACCAATTAGCAAGAACAACCCAGGTTGTTCTCCAAAAATGAGCCAGCATCTAAACTTACATTGTTGCATTTCAAATAAAGATACCAAGAGAATGAAGAAAATTTGATAATAGGAGTAAATTCGGAAGTTGCTTAAAATGTCATGCTCTATCTGAATCACAAAAGAAAAAATTTGCGTTCAGTGTCCCTTTAAGAAGCAGCAGTTAAATTACTGTTGATTCTTAACATGCAGTAAGTAGGCTCATTCGAGTGAGCCTTCCCCACAAGCGCTCTAAAGCAGCTTTTATTGCATATATGTCTGCCACTTATAGCCACTTATAGCTAAGAAATGCGGTGCATTGTTGATTTTATTGTTTTAAGAATTAAAATTGTTTTAGTAGTACCTGCCTTGTACTACTTTATTCCTTTTCCTTTCCTGGAGCTGGCTTTGGATTCCTGAACTCATCATTATTCCTCCTGGGAGACCAAAGGATTACAGTCAGCTGGTGACTTTGACATCCAGCCTGGAATATTCAGCACTATTTTCTAGTGCAAAAAAGAAACAATGTGAGAGCACCGGACTTAGTGTAAAACTTGAGCCTTTATTATCTTCTTTAAAACTCGAACATGGACAATACCCGGCATTGGACAATACCCGAGGGGATATGTGACTTCCCACACCAGATGTCTTTTATAACCGGTTTCTGTTATACCGGGTATTGTCCATGTTCGAGTTTTAAAGAAGATAATAAAGGCTCAAGTTTTACACTAAGTCCGGTGCTCTCACATTGTTTCTTTTTCGCATTATCTGAGGATTATTGGTTGAGCACGGACATAAGGAAGGTGGTGTGGCCCAGGGACTTTTTACGGCATTTGCACCTGCACTCACGGAGCTTACGGGCTCACGGCTCCATTTCTCCAATCAAGCACTAGCCATTGGCTTGACGTCAGAGGAGACCATTGGATCGAGGCCACTGGCGCGGAGTGATTCGGAGGGTGTGCCGAAAGAGGGGCGCCGAGCGCGGTGCTGTGATCAGCTGGAGTCTCACAGATCCGAAGGATTCAGCTCCTATGCCCTTAAGACCGGCACTGACCCTGGACTCCCAAGCGTGAAGGTGAGATAGATTGGTCACTGTGTTTGTATATATCGATCATATTTGAAGCGAATTTGGATGTTTTTACAGAAAGCCGTTTATGAACGTGAGTGCAGGTATTGATTTTTGAATATTGACTTTGGGTCCCTCGACCACATACTGTACTGGCACTGTTCAGAATTTCCAATAGGGAGTACTGGATTGACTGAGTGACCGCTAGACAGGTGCTGCACGCTCTTTTTGTTTGTGTATGAACTATTTTCTAGTGTGCTACCACTTGTGAGTAAAATATGCACTCATTTCACAATATACCTTTGACATCAGAATTGTGCTGCACTATTGGGTCTTCTCTCTGTGCTTTATGTTTCATAACAAACATCTGATTTGCCACTGATATCCCTGAGAGACAGTCACATTTAAAATTCTATGATCTAACTGAATCGTTTCATGTGGGTTTTCATGTCAGACAGAGCGGGAGCGAGCTGCACTTAGTCTTATGGCGCGGTCGGGCCGGGCTGTGACTATACAGCTGGCCCGATGCGCTGAGGAAAAAAAACAGACCCGCTCCTCAGAGCCCAGAGAGCGGGTCTGTAAAACAGCGTTTTTTGCTAAAAATAAAAAGGCAATATTATGTTAAATAATGGTTGGCTAATATAATGTTATATAATTCTGCACTATGTGCAGAATTATATAACATTAATTTTAAGGTTTACTGACCCTTTAACTGAGCTTTAAAGACACATCATATTAATTAATCAAGAGCTGATTATCTTAAATAATTATTCTATATACCAATAGAAAAAAAAATAGTACCAGTTAAAATCCACAACAGTGACCTTAACTACAGTCATTTTTAGTTTGAAATGTATCAAAGTGAATCACTTGATAGACCTTCCTTTGCTTCAGTTATTTTCAATGTAAGGACATTGCAAAAGGTTGTTACTTCCTTCATCCAATAAGGAGCAAAAAATGCAGGGTCAATTGAATGCATAATAGCAGACCAGAATATGTCATTTATATGGGTAGGTGCCTCTGCAAGAGGAGTTTTGTGTTTTATGTGAAATGACAGAGGAAGTCAAGGACTGAGAATGTAAAAATAAAACAGGTATTTTACATGGAAGCTTCCCCAGCTTGACATTAATTGGAATCTAGAAATCACACAAGTCAGTTAAGATTTGTGTTCATTAACCATCAACCTAGTCCCTGGAGGAGAGGAAATAGAGAGAATGTTATTATTAAAAGGAAACTAGACACATTATTGAACTTAGTACCATAACACTGACAAGTACATGCTTTGAACTGCAACCTCCCCCCCATCCCAGAAATATTACTGTTACCATGAATACATGGAAAATGTTTCTATACCCTGTATTTAACCTGCTGTTCTAATTGTCAATGTGTGTGGGGGTCCATTGCCATAGGGGGGAGGGAGGGGGTTCCCTATGCTAGGGAAATGTATTTGGAAGGGGGGAGAGAGGGATGGGTCCCTACACTATGGAAAGGGGCAATTAGAGGGGGCAGTGGGTGAGAGGGGGTTCACTACACTGCAGAAAATAAAAAAAATAAAAAAACACAATCCTTCTCCCCCCAGACTGCACACTGGCATATTGCCAGTAACAAATATGGTGGTGCAGTAGGGGAGGAGAGGGAAGAGAGCTATCTCTGAGAGATCAGGGCGGTGGGAAGGTGAAGAGGGAGCCCTACACTATCTTATATTATAAAAAACCAAGTATGTTTTTCCGACACAGTCATGAACAGAAGAGACTGGGCGAGACAAACATACCTGGCCTTAACCCCTTAAAGACCATTGCCGATGTGCAAAGACCCTTAAAAAATGAAAACTATATATGTTTGGTTTTAGCTACAGTTTTTCCTTTTTTTTTGTGGGGGGGGGGGGGTAATTTTACAATAATTTCTTAATTCTGAGAATAAAAAGCTAGTTGAAACTGTCATCCACTGAAAGCTCTTTTATGACTAGGTGGTAAATCGCCATAGAACAAGGTAACAAGTTATTGAGCTTGTTGTTCTTTCTTGAGAGTGCTCTTCTCTGTGTGCACTTCTCTGTGTATGAATATAATTATATATATATATATATATATATATATACGTATATATATATATATATATATATATATATATATATGGCAAATAATATGAAACACTAGCTCACACTATATATAATATTCCCTGGGAAAGCCCCAGATACAAATCACAATATCTATTGTATCTGGGGGTGCAATGAGGCACTGTACTTAATTTTGTGTAATCAAATAAGAGGGGGAGAAAAAGGGGGGAGTAAAGAAAATGGGATAGTAAAGAATAGGGTTAAATCCAAAGTGCCTTAGCCAGCATCTTCCCTTAAAGTAGGGATATAATATCTAAAGTTCACCTCAGTTAAAGGGTGGCAAGGATGCGCTACGCGATCCATATAAAAAGTGCTAGCGAAGGGGTTAATCACCCCCTGTAGTGTAATCATGGCCAGCCTGGGACAGAAAATATTACCAGGCATTTTATGGCAGAGCAACCCACTTTTTATTCTTTTGTTATTTAACTATAACCCTAGACTAAGAAATATAATGTATTAGTTTGATTTGCAAAAAAATTACATTTTTAAAACCCTTCTGCCCTTGTATTTGTAAATAGCTCATCATTAATGTTTAAAAAAAGGGTCAAAGGTTTTTCAGTACAACACTGTAGCAGCCATTTTGTAAACCTTGCCTAAATAAAAGCAAATTCATACACTGTCTATATACTGAAGTCCCTCTGTTGCCTGGGAAACACACAGGGGTCAGATATGATGCAGCTGGAGCCTGACTGAAGGTTCAGAAGAGGCCCCTAGATGTGTGGGCCCAGTCTTAATTGAGGCCTCTGAGTCCCCTCTAGTTAATCTCCTGCCCAAGGGCTGGCCCACAAATGCAATAGTTTTGGTATAAGGAAAGCAAGTTATAGCATTTTAAATTAATATGTTTTACTGTATTTTTTATAGAGATGCCAATTCATCAGAATACCTATGTGAAGTGTCTTAGACATGGCTTTAGACATTGTTTTTAAATGCAAAGTCACTTCAATTCATAAGAAAACTCACTTATCAAAAGATTTTACATGGATTTGTAGGATGATAATACCCAATATACCCAAGAAGTGGACAATTTAACAACAGTAACCCATTCCATCAGACAACACCTTTCCAGCAACTTTTTGTGATGTCATGTGATGTCATCAGTGGGCAGAGCTTGGTAGTCATTTCAAAGTGACCAGAAACAATATTTATTTTAAAATAACTTTTATACTGCTACTGCTGCATGATATAGAAAGGTACAGGAGACTTTTTGCAGCTTAATCTAAAGTAAGACTTTAATGTGCCTAAGGTATAGACTGTCCCTTTAATCCTGCAATCAGTGTTATGTGCAATTGTATGTGTCATGAATATTAGATAAGTTAGTGTTATATATGTACTAAGGCCTTAAATCCATAACCAAACTATGTACTTACATTTTGTAAAAAGGGATTTATTAAAATCACTCTTTACTAGCCCTGGCTCTTCCATATATTAAAAATTATAATATTGTTGCATTAGGCAAAATTATTTTGGATTAGTTATTACAAATAGGACTTTTTTTTTTTTTTTTTGATAGACATAGAATCACAAATTACCAAACCTCTTCTCTTAAAAAAAAATTGCTCATAGGAAAATTAACAAATTATATCTCTACATCAAAAGAATAGACTTTTTGAAAGATGCTATTATAGCATGGCATATGATCTGTAAAATTATCTGATCTGTAAAATTAAAAAAAATAACTTTACTATATCACATTTTTTTATCTATAAAAGGAAATGGTGATTTTGAACAGGGACTTCTCTAAAATGTATTTAAACAGTGGTGTGATAAGGAAATTAAATATGTTCATCAATTAATTAATATAGAGTAAAATAATAATCTTCTTATGCATTTTGACAACCTGAAATTAAATTATTCAATAGGAGATGAACATATTTTTGTTATTTACAAATAAAATTTTATTTTATAGAATTTATAAAATTATGGGCCAGATTAAGAGTGGAGCACAAAATATTGCTTACGCAAGCACAAAATTTGCGCGACTCAGTAATACCAGCACACTTCCATAGGCCAATAGGAGCCTCGTTCTCATGTCGTCAGACACGGCTGAGAAACTAGCACAGCGGAGGTAAGTTGCATATGTATATATATAAAAACACCAACAAGTGCAAACTCTGACTCAAGTGAAGTTTATTTTAACACATAGTAAGTGCTACACTCTATGCACTTACTGGATATAGGTAGATAAAAAGCATGACATGAAATACAGTCCTGTGAACTCCTGCGGTTTTTTTTCACACCACTTTGCAGCTCCGTAATCGTCACCGATATAATATCGTAATCCTTTACCAGAACCCAGAGACCAGAGGTGGATACCGCTTGATGAGGTCAGGACAAGAGATTCCTCAACGCGTTTCTCCCAACGCCAGTCGGGCTTTCTTAAGAGGTCAGTTGGATGAAGTCTGAGGCATACGCTGGCTTTTTTCCTTTTCAAAGTTCATACAGGACTGCCCCTAGGAGTGTCTATAATCAGGGTGGCCCTTTTCCACATGCAGTTTATATAGGCCCCTCTCTCCTTTCTTCTCCTTTCTATATATCCATGAAAGGGCAAATATATGATATTCCTCTAGGGTTATAGGGACCCAATTAGTGTTTAGGCTGTTACTTCTGAGAGGGTAAACAGAGGCAGAGAGAGAGTGAAAGTGGAGAAAAAGATAGTGTTAAGAATAAGTGGAGAGAGAGAAAAAAAAAGAAAGCATGAAGAGATATGAGATAGGAGAGAGAAAGTGTGTAAGGAGAAGATATGACCTGAGAGAGAAGGGAGGAGATAAAAAGAGAGATTGAAGAGAGGAGGAAGTGGAGAAAGATAAATGAGAGATAATTATAAAACATTTTTCCAGGTCTGCTATGACCTCACATTAATGCCAACACTATCTGCATTCTCTCAGTTCAACAACTTCCTTGTTGTTGAACTGAGAGAATGCAGCTGTTGTCTTCCCCAGAACCCTAGTTGATGTTGCTAACTGCAATGCACTTAAAATTTAATTTATGAAATAAAGCAAAAACAATATTAAAATATTACTTCACAATTGTTTCACATTGGCTAAACATTTGCAAAGGGTTGGGTTAGTAGGTGAGGTGTGGGCGGGTAGTGGGTGGGATCAAAAGTGGCAAGTAACATTTTGGGCTGGCTAGTAGCTTAGGTCTTGAAATTTTAAGCCCTGTTATATATATATATTTTCTGATAAAACTTATTCTAAGGGGTATATTTATCATAGTGCGAGCGGACATGATACGATGTAGAGTATCATGTCTGCCGCACATCGATAAATGCCGACAGCATACGTCACCAATCGGCCACTATAGCAGGGGGTGTCAATCAACCTGATCGTATAGGATCAGGTTGATTTCTGTCCGCGGCCTCAGAGCAGGCGGACAATTTATGGAGCAGCAGTCTTTAGACCGCTGCTTCATATCTTCTGTTTTCGCGTGCGGAAACAGGAGCATCAAGCTCCATACGGAGCTTGATAAATCAGCCCCTAAATTTAAAGATTTTGTAAATATTAGTATTCTGATTGGTAGAAAAATAATCCTAAAACAAAGGGAATCCTTGCAAATGAATGCTGATTAAAGTAATTGAAAAGGTTTAGTCAAGTGTCATCACATTAGGGATAGATACACTGGCAGAAGGTTCTTATTCAATATCTGATTTTTATGCAAATGACATATTCAAATGTGTAAGTGTGTATGTATATAATATTGTGTGTTTGTGAGTTTGTTTACATGCAAGTCTGTATGTTAATGCATACAATTGTGCATATGTGTGTGTAAAAGTGTGTATTGTGAGTCTACATATATATTTCAATGTCTAAAAAATATATATTTTTGTGTATATATATATATATATATATATATATATATATAAAACACTGTGGGCTAGATTACAAGTGGAGAGCTAAATTATTGTGCACCCGCAAATGGGCAAATTTTCCTGTTTGTGGGCACTCAATAATTAATTAGCCATTACAAGAAGATCAGATCTCTAGTTAATGTTATAAATGTGCCCCAAATGCCCCCAAAATACTGTGTATTGTATTTTATTAAAAAATAAAGGTAGCAGCATCTTTATTATTTAATAAAATAACTGCACTAGGCAGTATTTTGGGGGTAAAGTTGGCAGGAGTGGGGTGTAGGAAAAAAAACGGCACTAAAAAGTGCCTTAACATTGCGGTCCATGAGAACTGTGTGTTCTCAGTAAATATATATGTATATGCTTGTTAGGAATTGTTAGCATGACCAGCGCCATTTTGTCTTAGGCATCCATCTTGTCTAAGGAACAGTTTATTATAGCAGTTATTATGTAGTGAGAATATGCTGATTTTATTAAGAATTGTATTCGTTTTATTGGCCTTGCAAATGTTCCTGGCAAAGCACCTGGAAGTCTGTTATCTAGGTAAGAGGCCCAAACGGCCTTGCTTTGGGCTAAGCTATGCGCACAGATGTATTTTCATACTCCTCTTCCACTCAATTATTTCAATAAGCTTCTTTTGTTCATGAAATATGGTATGATATGACGCGGTCATAACGTGTCATCATGTTAACCCTATATGCTGTAACTGTCGCCTATAAGACGTGCCTTTCCTCTTTCAATAAATAGAATCATTTTTAGACTTATTGCTGCATGGTCTGAATTCTATTCTCTGGATATCCTGATCAAATAACATATTCATTTCCAGCTGGTACGGTGTGCCTAAGGCCCAGTCCTGACTGACACTCCCCCTCTGAAAACAACACCTAACAATGCTTATATACATACTGTATATATTTATGTGTTAATATGTGTATATACACATATTAACACATAAATATATATGTATATTTTCCGTGGCCGGACTGTTATCTGATAGACATTTGTCGGACAGACACGTGGCCGTCGGATAACAGTCCGACCACGAAGTAGAATGATAGATAGATTTAATAGACAGATAGATAGATTCAATAGATAGATACATTTGATAGATAGATTAGATAGATATAATATTACCGAGACAGAGAATTACAAGACCTGCGGGCTTGGACCCATAGTTAGGTTCCCAGAGGCAGTTGCGGAGCCCGAGGCTCTGATTAGAACAGAGCACTCTGGAGCGTATCTGCCCTCAGCCGAACTCAGAACATGCTTCGGCATTCTGTTCATTGGCATTCTGTCCAATCAAATTAATGGTTGCATAGACTGAAAATAACATAACATAATATACATAGATCCATTAGTGAACTAACTTACGATCAACCTTATAGTCACAGCCTAACTAAATGAAACTACAATACCCATAATTCCATCAGTATACGCCCATTTAGGTTGTCCCTATAGAGGTGGAGTTACACTTGGTGAGGCTATAAATAAATTCATTCACGGCCATACTCGCGATACCCTTTGAAAAAGCCGGGTGTACCGGTGAAACATGTTAGGGGGAAATCTCTTTAACTCGCCGCAATTTGGACTCAACCATTTATTTAAAAACCTAGTTAGACTGTTGTTAAAAGACCACATAAGAATCCGTTATTATCAAATAACTCAACACAGTGCTCAGGACCGTCTTTAACACAGGGCAAAAGGGGCAGCTGCCCTGGGCCCAGTCTCTGTTGAGGGGCCCAAGAGTCCTAAAAAAAAAAAAAAATTTTTTTTTTTTTTTATGGTTCATACCAGACTGCTGATGTGACATGGGGAACACACACATTCAGTCCTAATACAGTCACTGTGTACTTATGTACTGTGCCAGACCGTGCCGGTGTCATGTGACATGCCAAGCTAGTGCCATGTGCTGTTTTAGATGTGCACTGTACAGCACTGAATGCAAAGCCCTAACTCGGCATCCAGCCATTTCCCACTGCATCAGAAAAGGTCTTACTGGGGTTACCACTGTTACCAGGTAACTGCTCTTGTGGTGGGGATTGTTTCTGGGTAGGGATGACTGTTGGTGCATGCAGCAGAAAGCTGGAGCGGCAGGCACATGAGGATTTGAGCATCTGTGCAGCTGCATACACTGCTCTCTTCAGTCTTGAGGCTGTGTGACTCATCTCACACTGTATCCATGCAGCCTTGGACAGACAGCATCCAGTCTACTGGTCCCCTTAGCCCTGCTCTTTCTGCTGTGGCCCTAAGATCAACTAACTGAAGTTTGTTAGGGGAATAGTGCTTTGTAGAAAGGTGTCAGTGGAAAGAATAAGTTAGTGCACACACGCCCCTCCCCATGCAGCATTGTCTAGTTCAGGGTGAGAGGGAACTTGTTCCTAGCAAAGAAGCGACATGTGCTGCTGGTGTGGCTGATGTATAGCGTCATGCTGATACTTCACACATTAATGTAAGGTTTATCTTTATAGTTTTTATTTTCTCTCTGTCTCAGATTTTACAGCTTCCCATAGTAGTTCTGCTGTTCCAGTCAGTAAACTTATATTTGTCTACACCTCCATGCTTCCTCCTTTACCTTGCTTTGCTCCTGTTAGCTGCCCTAAATCTCTTTAACCAGCTAACCTCACACCAGAATCACATTCAAAAGAATATTAAATGAATCCACAGTTGAGGAATTTATATATTTATTTACTTATTAGTACTGCTTAGGTCCAGTTTCACATATTGCATTTTTTTTTTAAAATGATTAGCCCAGCAGTGGATGATCCACCGCTGGGCTAATAATAATAAAAAAAAATTGATTTAGTTGTTTTTTGGGATGTTGGGGTGGAGAGCAAAATTGCATGGGGTGGGGGGCCCAAGAAAATTTTTGCCCAGGGTCCAATCAATATTAAAGACGGCCCTGACAGTGCTATATATAGCTGCTTAGATCGTTTGATCCAATTTACAATGGCAGCGTTTAACAGTTAAAGTGCTGTTAGTTGGGCATTTGGGGTTTACGTAACAATAGCTGAATATGTTATTTAACAATCTTAAATAAACAGTTTGATTACATTTACAACAGCAGTGTTTAACATTTAAGTGTTTTCAGTTGGGCATTTGGTATTTACATTTGGTATTTACGTAACAACACAGCTGAATATGTTATTTAACAATCCTAAATAACCTGTCTGATTAAATTCACAATGGCAGCATTTAATATTTAAAAGCGTTGTCAGTTGGGCAATTGGATGTATGCAACAACACAGCTGAATATGTTGCTATTTAACAATCCCAAATAAACAAACGTTATTTCTGTTATCAGAACTTCTACACGTTAAAAGCTAAGCACCAATTGGAGTTATTGTAATGCTACATTTATATCCAGGGTACTGAAATAGCAGTATACATACTGCAATCCCAGTAATGATTTAAAAGTTATAGCAAGTTAACATCGAAATAGCAAGCTACCAGTAAAATTAAAATTATTTCCTAACCTATAAGGTCAATTTATTTATTGAATATTACATAATTGCACAACTAAGACTGTGAGTGTCCAAAACAATTGACCTTATTTGTTAATTTTAAAAAACGCTTCTTGCAGTAACTGACATTACATTAACAGTGATAGAACTGTAGCTCCATATGACAAAATTAATTAATATTTGTATTTCTATACAATTTAACCCCAATACAAAGTTTATTAATACAGCAGCATGACTATATCAGCTTAATGCCAAAGCAAGATCATATCAACTTAATGCATAAGTATATATAACTGCAACTTGAATTACAACACCAAATAATCTATATGTACTGTGTATTGCAACATTGTCTATATTTATAGAACAGATCTACTCAATACAAAGGTTGGATACTATCTTTTGGTACATTGAAGTATAAAAATATAATATCGGATACTAAAACCATGATTTTGACATAACCAAAATACCATTATCAAGGTATAGATAGAATATATAAAGATTCTGTATAGACAATTTAGGTTGCAATTTCCATAATTAAACAACTTTTTTGAGATCAATATACTGATAATTAAATACACAAAGTCCTACCCAAAAATATACTTATATATATATCCATACACAAACATAAATACTTTTAGTATGGTATTAATACACAAAAACATATATTTTTTGGATGGTTAAACTCATAGTTGCAGCAAGGCTCACATAGAGCACAAATTGCAACATTCAAAGTCATATTATTTATATGTGCATACAACTAACACATATAGATAACTGACCAAGTATACCAGATTGATACTGAATGCATGCTTGTTCAATTCAGGACAGCCAAATCAAAAGATATGAGCTTATGGGGGGTAGTTATCAACGTGTCAACTTTCCTGCCTTCGCCGGCCCAATATGCCCGCCTAAGCTCGACTCACATCGCCGCCGCGGACCTGAAAATTTTCGCCTAAGTTATCAAATAAAGCTGTCAAAAAGCCGCGCACCAAGTACGGGGCGATGAGCAGCGGACTGTGAGAGTTATCACTCATCCGATCTCGCTGCTCTTCGGCTTTTTCCCAGCTTTATTGCTAGCCTGTCACTAAACACCCACACTAACTACACTGTTCTACCCCCTATACCGGCGCCCCCGGAGCCCCCCGCAACAAAATAAAGTTATTAACCCCTAAACCGCCGCTCCTAGACCCTGCCGCAACTCTGATAAATGTATTAACCCCTAAACCGCCGCTCCCGGACACCGCTGCCACCTACATTATACCTATTAACCCCTATCCTGCCCCCCTACACCGTCGCCACCTATAATAAATTTATTAACGCCTATCCTGCCCCCCACTACACCGCCGCCACTGTAATAAATGTATTAACCTAGGATTTATTTTAATTTTACAGGCAAATTTCAATTTATTTTAACTAGGTACAATAGCTATTAAATAGTTATAAAATATTTAATAGCTTACCTAGCTAAAATAAAGAGAAATTAACCTGTAAAATAAAAACTAACCTAAGTTACAATTACACCTAACACTACACTATACTTAAATAAATTATTCCTATTTAAAACTAAATACTTACCTTTAAAATAAACCCTAATATAGCTACAATATAAATAATAATTACATTGTAGCTATCTTAGCATTTACATTTATTTTACAGGTAACTTTGTATTTATTTTAGCTAGTTAGAATAGTTATTAAATAGTTATTAACTATTTAATAACTACCTAGCTAAAATAAATACAAAATTACCTGTAAAATAAATCCTAACCTAAGTTACAATTAAACCTAACACTACACTATCATTAAATTAATTAAATAAATTACCTACAAATAACTACAATTAAATACAATTACATAAACTAACTAAAGTACAAAAAATAAAAAAAGCTAAGTTACAAAAAATAAAAAAAATAGGTTACAAACATTTTTAAAATATTACAACAATTTTAAGCTACTTACACCTAATCTAAGCCCCCTAATAAAATAACAAACCCCACAAAATAAAAAAAATGCCCTACCCTATTCTAAATTAAAAAAGTTCAAAGCTCTTTTACCTTACCAGCCCTTAAAAGGGCCATTTGTGGGGCATGCCCCAAAGAATTCAGCTCTTTTGCCTGTAAAAGAAAAATACAACCCCTCCCAACATTAAAACCCACCACCCACATACCCCTAATCTAACCCAAACCCCCCTTAAAATAACCTAACACTAATCCCCTGAAGATCATCCTACCTTGAGTCGTCTTCACTCAGCCGAGCAGCGATGGAACCGAAGAGGAGACCCGGACCGGCAGAAGTTATCCTCCAAGCAGCGCTGAAGAAATCTTCCATCCAATGAAGTGATCCTCCAAGCGGCGCTGAAGAAGTCTTCCATACGGGCGATGTCATCTTCCAAGAGGCGCTGAAGAAGTCTTCTATCCGGGCGATGTCATCTTCCAAGCGGGGTCTTGAATCTTCATCCCGCCGACGCGGAACATCCTTCTTTCCCGACAGACTACCGACGAATGAAGGCTCCTTTAAGGGACGTCATCCAAGATGGCGTCCCTTCAATTCCGATTGGCTGATAGGATTCTATCAGCCAATCGGAATTAAGGTAGGAAAAATCTGATTGGCTGATTGAATCAGCCAATCAGATTCAAGTTCAATCCGATTGGCTGATCGAAAACAGCCAATCAGATTGAGCTTGCATTCTATTGGCTGATCGAAACAGCCAATCAGATTGAGCTCGCATTCTATTGGCTGATCGAAACAGCCAATAGAATGCAAGCTCAATCTGATTGGCTGATTGGATCAGCCAATAGAATGCAAGCTCAATCTGATTGGCTGTTTCGATCAGCCAATCGGATTGAACTTGAATCTGATTGGCTGATTCAATCAGCCAATCAGATTTTTCCTACCTTAATTCCGATTGGCTGATAGAATCCTATCAGCCAATCGGAATTGAAGGGACGCCATCTAGGATGACGTCCCTTAAAGGAGCCTTCATTCGTCGGTAGTCCGTCGGCAAAGAAGGATGTTCCGCGTCGGTGGGATGAAGATTCAAGACCCCGCTTGGAAGATGACATCGCCCGGATAGAAGACTTCTTCAGCGCCTCTTGGAAGATGACATCGCCCGGATGGAAGACTTTTTCAGCGCCGCTTGGAGGATCACTTCATCAGATGGAAGATTTCTTCAGCGCCGCTTGGAGGATAACTTCTGCCGGTCCGGGTCTCCTCTTCGGTTCCATCGCTGCTCGGCTGAGTGACGACGACTCAAGGTAGGATGATCTTCAGGGGATTAGTGTTAGGTTATTTTAAGGGGGGTTTGGATTAGATTAGGGGTATGTGGGTGGTGGGTTTTAATGTTGGGGGGGTTGTATTTTTCTTTTACAGGCAAAAGAGCTGAATTCTTTGGGGCATGCCCCCACAAAAGGCCATTTTAAGGGCTGGTAAGGTAAAAGAGCTTTGAACTTTTTTAATTTAGAATAGGGTAGGGCATTTTTTTATTTTGGGGGGGTTGTTATTTTATTAGGGGGCTTAGATTAGGTGTAAGTAGCTTAAAATTGTTGTAATATTTTTAAAATGTTTGTAACCTATTTTTTTTATTTTTTGTAACTTAGCTTTTTTTTTGTACTTTAGTTAGTTTATGTAATTGTATTTAATTGTAGTTATTTGTATTTAATTTATTTAATTCATTTAAAGATAGTGTAGTGTTAGGTTTAATTGTAACTTAGGTTAGGATTTATTTTACAGGTAATTTTGTATTTCTTTTAGCTAGGTAGTTATTAAATAGTTAATAACTATTTAATAACTATTCTAACTAGCTAAAATAAATACAAAGTTACCTGTAAAATAAATATAATTCCTAAAATAGCTACAATGTAATTATTAATTACATTGTAGCTATCTTAGGGTTTATTTTACAGGTAAGTATTTAGTTTTAAATAGGAATAATTTATTAAAGTATAGTGTAGTGTTAGGTGTAATTGTAACAGGTTAGTTTTTATTTTACAGGTAAATTTCTCTTTATTTTAGCTAGGTAAGCTATTAAATAGTTAATAATTATTTAATAGCTATTGTACCTAGTTAAAATAAATTGAAAGTTGCCTGTAAAATAAAAATAAATCCTAAGATAGCTACAATATAATTATTATTTATATTGTAGCTATATTAGGGTTTATTTTAAAGGCAAGTATTTAGTTTTAAATAGGATTAATTTAGTTCATAATAGAAATATTATTTAGATTTATTTAATTAATATTTAAGTTAGGAGGAGTTTTAGGGTTAGTGTTAGACTTAGGTTTAGGGGTTAATAATTTTATTACAGTGGCGGCGGTGTAGTGGGGAGCAGGATAGGGGTTAATAAATGTATTATAGGTGGAAAATAAATTTAATATAGTTTGCGGGGGTCCAGGAGCAGCGGTTTAGGGGTTAAACTATTTATTTAGTTGCGGCGAGGTGCGGGATTGGCAGAATAGGGGTTAATAACGTTATTATAGAGGGCGGCGGTATAGGGGGGGCAGGATAGGGGTTACTAGGTATAATGTAGGTGGCGGTGGGCTCCGGGAGCGGCGGTTTAGGGGTTAATATGTATAGAGTAGCTTGTGGTGGGCTCCAGGAGCGGCAGTTTAGGGGTTAATACATATATATTATAGTTGCGGTGGGCTCCGGGAGCGGCAGTTTAGGGGTTAATACATATATTATAGTTGCTGTGGGCTCCGGTGGCAGCGGCGGTTTAGGGGGTAATAACTATATTTAGTTAAGGCTGTGTAGGGGGGCAGATTAGGGGTGTTTAGACTCGGGGTACATGTTAGGGTGTTAGGTGTAGACAGCTCCCATAGAAATCAATGGGATGTCTGGCAGCAGCGAACATGAACTTTCGCTATGGTCAGACTCCCATTGATTCCTATGGGATCCGCCGCCTCCAGGGTGGCGGATTGAAAACCAGGTACGCTGGGCCGGAAAAGTGCCGAGCGTGCCAGCTAGTTTTTTGATAACTAGCAAAAGTAGTCAGATTGTGCCGCACAATCTAAATTGTGTGCGGAACATCTGGAGTGACGTAAGAATCGATCTGTGTCGGACTGAGTCCGGCGGATCGAAGTTTACGTCACAAAATTCTACTTTTGCCGGTCTCTAGCCTTTGATAACTAAGGCGAATCA
Organism: Bombina bombina; assembly: GCF_027579735.1. Taxonomy (NCBI): domain Eukaryota; kingdom Metazoa; phylum Chordata; class Amphibia; order Anura; family Bombinatoridae; genus Bombina; species Bombina bombina. The sequence continues at coordinate 736,458,765 of NC_069502.1, read as the reverse complement.
GCCTCGCCACAAATATGCTGCGGAATTCCAGCGTATTTGAGGTTGACGGCTTGATAACTAGGCCCCTATGAATTGATACCTAACTATGTTGCAATTCGATGCGATACAATAATTTTATTATACTCATAATCGTGTAGACCTTCAATCAGTACAATTGTAAACAAACTCCTCACATTATTCCCCCAGTCCTGATTTTCTTAGTGGTCTTGACCTTATTCCCCTATATGTGTATTCTTCTCTGGTGGATTTAACCATCCACCATAAATTTGCTTCAAGTCTCTATAATACACAGCACCACAAACTCACCTACTCTGTATGACAGGGTTTACAATTAATCTATCTATGAAGGGCTTTTTCTAAAAAATATATATATAAGAAGTAGTGCCTTTGTTTTTTTTGCTAAGTTGTGATATATATATATATACAAAAAAAATCATATATATGTAGAAATATGTATTTATGAAAAATAGTATTCTGCTATGTGAAGACTATTGGAATGTGAAATATTCATATTTTCATGTTGGGTTAGCACACTTGAAAATATGCAATTGGGTTTGCGTGCAAGTAGGGTGTTTTTTCCACTTTTTTACTCCATTGACTTCTAAAGTTAATACGTTAAGGCCATTGGGATATTCAAAGTTCAGCTTTTTGCGTGCATCGGTTTAGCGAGGGAGCAAAAACTTTTTACTTTTAACTTGTAACATGAGCACTAACCGACGCGTGCAAAAACCTTACTTCTAGCAGCTTTAGCGGGAGCGTTAAATTCCGTTCCACTTGTAGATTGGCCCATTATGAGCTAGATCTTTAATTGTAGCACGCAAGCGACATACGGTATTTTGATGTTTTTTTAAATAGACATTCATATATATATATATATATCTGTATGTATCTGTACACACACACACACACACACATATATATATATATAAATATATATACATATACAGGTGGCGATCGGTTTACGCCAGTTCAATTTGCGCCGTTTCAGAATAACAACCTTTTGTTCAGTCATGTGACTGCTATTGAAAAGCTTTGGAAAGCAAAGTGCACTAATTAAAATAGCCAGTAGGTGGAGCTGTCCGCTTGTTTTGCAGCAAAGTTATGCCACTTAACAGCCTTAAATTGATCTGTGTACACAGAGCAGACCAGATCTATCAAGCAAAATTTAGCAGGCACTTCCCTATCATCTTCCTGTCCAGCTGCTTGAGGTGAAGGTACCTAACTGCTTATTAATCACTGCAGGTTGAAATGCATAGAATAGGTACAGACTCAATATTATCTAACATGCTAACAATGCAGACAACTGATTGCTGAAAAATGCAAGTAAAAAAAGTTTTTGTTCATTAAACTTAGTTTGATGATGATGCAGTCTGTTGTGTGATTATTTAATTAGGTGCTGTTAGCAAATGTTTTTGTTCATTAAACTTAGTTTAATGGTGATGCAGTGTGTTGTGTGATTATTTAATTAGGTGCTGTTTAGCAAATGTTTTTGTTCATTAAACTTAGTTTGATGGTGATGCAGCCTGTTGTGTAATTATTTTATTAGGTGCTGTTAGCAAATGTTTTTGCTCATTAAACTTAGTTTGGTGATGATACAATCTATATTATTAGGTTTATAATGCTGTTTAGCATTTAAAGTCTTCATTTCAAAGCTTTAAAAATAATGTATTAGGTGTTACTTATGACAATTTTGAGAGGGGCCTGGAACCTAACCGCCTCACTTCCCATTGACTTACATTATAAACTGGGTTTCAATTTACAACGGTATTGATTTACAACCATTCCTCCTGGAACCTAACCCCGGTGTAAACTCAGGGCTAATATAAACATGACTCAAAATTGCAAGTCCTAAGCTACTAGCCAGTCCAAAATGTTACTTGCCACTTTTGATCCCACACACACTATTCAACCCCCTCTTTGCATTTGTTTAACCATTGTGAAATATTTATTATGCAGTAATTATTTAATATTGTTTTTTATTTTATGCCATAAATTAAATAATGCTACATACAGTAATACATTGTCAAAAGTAGTGCATAGCAGTTATCAACCTCAACTAGGGTTCTGAGGAAGACAACAGCTGGACAGAAAAATTAAGTTGTTGAACTGGGAGAAATCAGAGAGTGCTAACATTAATGTGAGATCAGAAGATCTGGAAAATTCTTTTATAATTATAATCTCTCAACTATCTTTTTATCCACTCCCTCCTCTCTTCAATCTCTCATTTTACCCTGTCGATTTTCTCTCAGGCCATATCTCCTCCTAACATTCTTTCCCCTCTTCACTATTTCTTGTTTTTCTCCACTCTTTCTTAACACTATCTTTTTCTACTTTCATTTTCTTCTCCATCTTTCTCTGCCCACATTTACCCTCTCAGAAGTAACAGTCTAAGCACTAATGGGGTACCTATAGCCCTAGAGGAATAACTTATCCTTGCCCTTTCAGGAATATATAGGGGCCAATTTACTAAAGTGTTAGCGGACATGATACGCTGTAGCGTATCATCTATCCGTAAAATAAAGCACAATGTTTTAAACCCTTGATAAAAGACAGTATTCAGATAACTCTATGAACTACATATTTAGACATTATTTGAATTTTCATTAGATTTACATTTTTTCTGAAACATAGTTGCTATTTGGATTTTCCATGAGAGAAAGCAGGCTCCTGACCAGAGTTAGCTGAAGGTCAGGAGATATCTTATGGAAGAGCTTAAAATGCTTGAATCACATGGCTGTCACAAAAATGGTGGCACCTGGACAGGGTGCAAAGCGTAGGGGGAAGTAACCTTTGACCTGGGGAGGAAGTGAGGCCCAGGTTGTTAGGGTAGGCTGCTTGGGATGGGATATCAGAGGCAGTACTTAAGGGGTTGAGAAGAAAAAAAGAAAAATTGTTAATAATTTTGTGATAGCATCTCCCTCCCACCCACACTTGTTTTTTTTGTATTTTCACAGCTAGGTTTTCTACAGGTGTTTCCTGTATCAAGATGTTACAGATTTTATGGCCATGTCAATTAGGGTTTGGGAAGCTGCACTAGCACCACTTGGTTGTATGAGTTTTATATGATGCATTTTGTTATTAGAAATTTTTATTACATTTATTATGCTTATGCTTAAGTGTTTTATATTTAACAAACATGCTGCGTCCAGTTTTACTACCACAAAATGGTAACTGTGTCTTATTTGTGGTATTTTTGAAAGACAGGATATTGGTTTGGGCTCGGAAACTTGATGACTGAAGGGGTCAAAGGTTATTAAAAAAAGGTCTGCAAAATCTGTTTGGTGGGATACCCTAGTCAGAAAGGATGATCTTCCTGGAGTCATTCTGAACTAATCAATGACGCCAGACTATTCATCAGAAGTCATCCTGAAGTATGCCCACAGGCCAAAATATTTAAATAAGATGATTCTAGAGTAATTCACTGGCTGTTCATGCTTGTGAAGTAATCTGCTTATCATATTTTGAATATGGATTTGTTATTTTAATTATTCAGATAGCACAAATTACAAAAATTAAAATAACCTGTTAAAAATTACAAAATATATTCTTTAATTACTTTATATTATTATAGAAAACGGAAGTTCTAAGTCACCTGAAAACAAGCATACTAAACCATTTCGGTCTTTCATTTATGATCTACAGATTGATGATCAGATTAATATTTCATAGTTATCTATATACAACATTTCTAAAAGTTGATCTTCAAACATACTTGAAATTGAGTGCCGTGCATTTATTTGTTTATGATTTTAAGGCTATATTTTTCTATAGATGGCAATAATATTTTGGTGGTCTTATTGATACTTTTTATTTTCCTAACCACCCTTTGCGACATTCAGAATCTTATAGGCTGGATAATATTAGGGAATATTGTGTTTTGTATAAACAAAAGAAATAAAGAAAGGAGCTCACCTGTGAACAAATACAGTTCTATTACCGAAGGCAAAAGTCTTAATCAGCTAATGTGCAAATGTATAACTATGAATTTACTTTCCCTTTAAAGTGAAGGTAAACTTTGATGAATGAAAGCCCGTTTTTTAAAAATACTATTAAAAACAGGGGCACTTTCATTCATCAAAGTTTACAAAGCAGACATTTTGATTAAAAACTTATCTCTCTTCTTTGAACAGCCAGAGCAGCTTCCCCCACCCAGAGATCCTCTCTTTGCACGTTATCAATGACTAATCCAGCTTCCTCCAATCACGGCTTTCCCCCCAGGGTAGTCATTGCCTGAGACCATGCCGTGATTGAAGGAAGCTGGATTAGTCATTGATGACGTGTGAAGAGAGGATCTCCGTGTGGGGGAAGCTGCTCTGGCTGTGAAAAAAACAAAGGTAAGTTTTTAATCAAACGGTTGTGGTGGATCATTCTGCATGGAAGCTACAGTGTTAAACCTGAATCCAAAAAACATGGCATGACATGCTTTATAGCTTTGGCTCTGGTATAGAGACTCCAGTTTAACCCTTTGAGTGCTAACGACGTCTAGCACTCTCCCGCCTTGAGGTAGATCTGGGGGCTCCCACCCGCTCCTACCCCTTCGATCGTGCCTGTAGAGCAGGGGGCATGCTGCTTAGAAGCCTGTATTTCAGGTATCTAAGCAGGTACAGACCCCCAAGACCCACCATTAAAAAGGAAAGGTAATCACCTAAACTTTCCAACAGTGTAAGTCTTGGGGGTCTGAAAAAAAAAAAAAAAAAGTTAAAAAAAATAATTGTTCAAAAAAAAAAAACATTAAAAAATCTTAGCACCCAGGTGGGAAAGTGCTTAGCACTCAAATGGTTAAATTTGCCATTTGAATTCTCTGTGTTGTTTAGAAAATAATTAGGAAGTCTCATTTCTACAATATTAGGAGGTAAGAGTACCTTTTTCCTGAAGACTTTTAGGCTCAGGTAATCAGCCCTATCTTGTTAGATAAAGGATGACATTTTGTTCAAATAAATATTTAATCACAAAAGAAGCATTTTATAACCAACACAGTTATATTAATATTCTTTATACCTCTGTGATTACCTTGTATCTAGGAACCTTCTTCCAGCCCCCTGATCACATGACTGTGACTGTTTATTATCTATTGTCTTAAATTTAGCATTATTTTGTGCTAAATCTTAAATAAACCCCTGTTCCTGAACACATTGTTATCTATATGGCCCACGTGTACTTTCCGTCTCTTTGTGTTGAAAAGAAATTTAAAAAGCATGTGATAAGAGGCAGCGCTCAGAGGCTTAGAAATTAGCATATGATCCTACCTATGTTTAGTTTAAACTAAGAATACCAAGAGAAAAAAGCAAATTTGATGATAAAAGTGAATTTGAAAGTTGATTAAAATTAAAAGTCCTATCTGAATAATGAATTCATTATTAATTTATACTAGACTGTCCTTTTAAGGAATTAAATCCAAAATACTCACCAAGATCCCTTCCTTTTGTATCCATTCTGTACTGGACATTAACTAAGAAAAAAATTGGGCCAGTAAGGGAAACTACCTTAAAGAATTTAAAAGAAAGATTGGTCATTTTCCTGCCCATTCAGCTTCAGGAGATAGGTATTTTGTATTTATTTTCTTTATTGCTTAAAAAGTTTAATAATTAAGTATTAAAAAACAAATCAATTATGTTCCCCTAATATAGTTTAGATTACACAGTTGCTAGTATTATTGTAATTAATTCTTTCATTTGTGTTTTATTGCACTACATATAAATTGGATTATGTTTGCACTGTTTGTATCGCTATTTAGCGCTTCCACTCAAACATTAACTTTGATAGAAGTAAGCTTTTTGCAAGCGTCGGGTAGGACGTATTACAAGTGTCATGCCGCCGCCTCTGCTCCCTTGTTCTGACGCTTCCACTCCTCGGCCGTTGCCATGGTCAAATGAACTTCATGTTTGGCTCACTGCAAATGCCGCTCCAGTCCTCACTCTGCACCTGTGTGCCCTCTTGGTGCAAGCCTATTTAAGGTAACCTCCTAGCTATTGTCAGTGCCCTAGTATAGGTTGTGCTGTGTGTTCTACTGGGTGCTCTGTTTCTATTGATTGGACTATTTGCCTGCTCCTGAACCCTGCTCTGCTGAACTGACTACTCTTCTGCTTAACCCTTTTGCACTGTGAAAGATTGGACTGATTTGCTGCTACTAACCCTGCTCTGCCTAACTGACTACTGTTCTGATTAACCCTTTGGCACTCTGAAAATTTGGACTGACTAACTGCTGCTGAACCCTACTATGCTGAAGTGATTACTCTTCTGCTTAACCCTTTGTACACTGGAAGATTGTATTATCTACTTGTTAATGTACCTGCTCTGCCCAGTTATTTAAGCCCTTGGTGCCCTGAATTATTAGTTCAGCTTTTTGCTGCTGTCTCCTGTGTGGCTGTGTGGCTTACTCCTTGCCTGGCCCCTTATTTCTGAGAGTTCTTGGCCACCTACTTGCTGCTCTGCCTGGCTTACCTCATTTCTTTTTTATTTTATTTGGTTCTAGGATCTTGCTTTACCTTTCCACCTGACAATGGGATAAGAAGACTACTGGCCAAGATTGTTCAGATAAAGAAATATCACACAAAGATTACAACAAGTTGAAAATAAAAAAAAAATTGTACGAGCACTAGCCTGACCCACGCAAAAAGCCGAACTGTAAATATTACAAAGCTTTAACATATTCCCTCCACTTTAATGGAGCGTGAAAAGTTGAAAAAAGTAACACCCTGGGAGGCGGAGCTAACAGCAGAGCGGAGTGGATGTGGCAGAGCAGAGCTCCGGGTAAAATATACATTTAAACTTAGTGCCCCATCATTTTTTTTTATTAAAATATCCTACCTTTTGGCTCCTTGACTCTTGTTAGTAGCTGGAGCATTGATTTAGCTCTAGGGAGAATCTGAGACAGAGACTGAGGAGTCGGCTGATAAATAGCAGGACCATTATAGTGACAGGTCTGAATCCAAGGTGTACTAAGTGATCGCGTACTGCAGATACCCTAACCCAGTTATCCCACTGATATTACTGACCTGGGGGAACCCCTTGGTGTCCGGATCTGGAGAGTTACACGAACTGACATACTCATTGCAGAGCCGGTGAAGAAAAAAAAAAAGCCCGCGAAAGTACGCCATTTTGGGTGAAGGGTCTGACAGTGTACGTGGAAACTGATGGAAAAAGCCTCAGTGTTCGCCCGACACGCTCCCAGCTCTCTAAGTACAAACATTCAGCAGACAACAGAGACCGATGAGTTGTTGCCTTATATAGCTCATCCAACACGCTCCACAGCAACCCTGAGGCAGACAAAGCCTTAGGAAATTTGGGCATAGTGACTACAGAGATCTTCAGGCTGCTGCATATCCAGACCCAGACTGATCGATACTGGCCTTCCAAGTATGTGGATTTGCCAGCGACTTATATCTTGAGCATACTGCAGACATTTGTATACAGAAGATTCAGCTCACAGCAGTAATTGGAAATACTCACTTAAAGCTGATGTGAATTTTTTGTATAACGCAACTAACATAGATCCCTTAATATACTACTCCCTCTTCAGATTGTGTCCTTTACTTATTTGAGGCCAGTACTTTCTCCCTAATTTTTTACACTTACCTACCGGCTTGTCACTAGCCACCCAGCCTTATAGCCTCAGCTGGAACTCTCCTTATAATTTTAATTAGAGCAAATCCTGATCTGGGACTCTGGCTTGTCTAAAATACACTCTCATTGCTCCAGATAGCCATTACCTAGTTAGATACCTCTAATTGCTCACAGTGATCCCTTAAATTCTGAGGGCTTAAACACCCTATAATCATTCAGTAACCAACATCTTACAGCCCACATATTCTGTCTGATTTACCCAGCTGTCGATATTTTGAGTTATTGTGAGACAAGATCAGAAAATATCTTACCCTCAGCAATTGGTCATAAGCAAAGAGGATCCATAACAAATAATTAGGAGACCCTATACATTCTCTTGATCTTTCACAGAGGGAATACCCTGGTCTCAACACCTCTGACACTCAATTAATTTCAGCTCATACAAATCAGCTTTAATTTGGGATTTATCACTGAGGTCTTCCAAGTAGCTCCTCCCTCCCCCCTTTCCAGGAGGACCTCATTGCCTGCGGGTCATACCCAGTACTCTTTTTCCGGCTCTGCCCATAGGGGGCACTTCCCCTGGAGGGAGGCTATGTTCTGAAGGGCATATCATTTAGCAAAAGTCTTTTTGACTGGCTTAATTCAAAACAAGTATTATACATTACACTATAATTTCCCATACCTTTTCAACTTAAAATATAACTACATTGGATATGCAGACCGAAAAATTTAAAAGTAGGGGAGCTGGGTGAGTGCACCCCCCCAACCTCAATTATAGTTAAGGAAGACCCCACATTAGCACCTACAAACTATCAGGATTTTATCTTTACCTTCTCTAATGGCTCACAACATGAGGAAAAAGCAGAAGCACCAAGACAATCCCAAGAGAACTCTGAAGGACCATTTCCACAGTAAAATCATCTCAGATCCAGAGGGGTCAAACGACGCTAGAGACGCTCCCGCTACTTACAGTAGCTCTACCAGACCAGGGAATTCTCCCAAAGAACAGCTTAGATTGTCCCAATCCACTATACTTGATTCTATTAAAGCATTATCAGATAAGATGGACACTCATTACACTTCCTTAAGACAGGATCTCAGGCAATCGGTCAGTGAGTTGAAAAGAGACATTGCTTCTCTAGGAGAACGAACTGAGACACTTGAACGAAAACATGAAGATCTAAATATTGATCACGCTAACCTTCTGTCATACTCCCAAAACCTGGCGGAGCAGATCTCAGACCTTGAAGTTAAGCTAGCGGACTTGGAGGATAGGTCCCAAAGAAATAATCTAAGGATAAGAGGAATACCGGAGGAAGTGGGTCTGACAAATTTACACAAATATCTTTCGGGACTCTTTAAAGAACTACTTGGATCTGTTACGGATCAAGAATCTCTCATAGACAGAGCTCAACCTCCGACACCCCAAGGGATGTCATAATCAAGCTACATTATTTCACATTTAAGGAGAAAGTTTTAAGAGCATCCTTTGTGAATAAAAATCTGAAATTTCCACATAGTTCAATCCAAATATTTCCCGACTTGTCTCCACACACTCTTGCCAAGAGAAGGACATTCCAGCAACTCACTCAGAGCCTACGCCATCATGACCTTAAATACAGATGGGGTTTTCCTGTCAAGATCTTCTTTCAGCATGAAGACCGATCCTATGTGATCACATCACCGGATCAGGGAATGAAGATCTTACAATCATTAGGGTTCATTCAAAGTTCTGATCATCCTCTCACATCCTGCAAAATGGGATTCTAAATTCGTCTGAATGGCAGCCTCTTCCAAGGAGACCCTCTACACAAGCCAAGAGGAAGGACACTCTGGACCCCAAGGTCCCCCCTTAAAGGCCTATACCATCTCATGCTTCAACAACAGTTTGTGATTACCAACTTGAGTCTACATGCAGGTACTTTCCTTGCCCCCCTAATTCCGAATAACTAATCTATACTATCTGCAGTCATCACACTAAATTCTGCAGCACCTAATAGACAGCACCTCTGCAGGAAACCTTCTACGCAAAACAAAAAGAAAGGACATTATGAATCTTAAGATCCCCATCTGAAGGTTTGCACCTTGCACCACATGGATGGCAACACACATTCTTTTCTTTGGTCCAAAACATGAGCTCACATACGGGTACAGTTCTTACCCTCCTAACACTGAATAGCTCACCTCTACCTTATGAAGACCTTATAGTTACCTGTGGGAGAAAGCGGACAATATCGCTTGAATACAAAATGAGCTAACGAACGGGTACATATCTTACCCTATTACATAGTGACAGCTCATTTGTATCTTAATTTCTGCTCCCGTCGAGTAACCTGAGTCTTTTATGTCACTAAGTTATTTGAAATGTATATGCTTCCGCATTGTTCTCGTTGTTTGATTGTTTTTTATGTTTTTCTTTTTCCACTTTATGACATTTATTGTACTTGTTTATATAGTTTATTTGTGGGTAACTATGTTTGAATATAAGTTAAATCTATAAGTTCTGGGATGGGCATGTTGGTCACCTGATACCCATAGTTTGGCCACTCTACATAGACCTGCACTACTAGACATAACTTCCCATCTATTCCAATCTACAGCAACTATCTCTGAACTTATGAGTGTCTAAGTGCTAGGAATATGGGTAAGTGTGGGAGTTCCGAGTTACCGGATTACTTGGTTTCTCACATTAGAGCTCTGTTCCTAAGCCATACCTATCCTTAACCAGACTCAGTTATGTCCCCTCTATGGGGGGGGGGTGCATGTCTTCCTGGTCTCCCCTACACCCTCTCATCCTATTTCTTCTCCTCTCACTAAAGACCATACAACCTTGAGACCCTCTCTCTCGCTTACAACACTAACGCTCTGCTTTCCACTACTACTCTGTTTTACCATAATATTCCTATTACTAATAAGGTCCGTAGGCCTCATACTCCGCCTCCCACCTTTCCTTACCCCATCTCTCAGCGGCTTTACACTGCTGTATTACCTCAATATATTTTATACTTTTAGCAGTATAGTTAGACGCCTTATATACAGAGACCCCTATCCTCTGGATACTGATATACTGATTGTGGGAATACGTTGAGCCAAATAATAAAAGCTTCTACGTCTGTACCTACCTATCACTTCTACTCCCCCTTCTGTTGACATACCTTCTCCCCTTCGTCTCCTTACCTTAAATGCTCAGGGCCTAAACTCCCCTACAAAGCGCAGTCTCCTGTTGAATTTCATGCAAAAATCCAAAATAGACATAGCTTTTATCCAGGAAACTCATTGGACTCGAGATCCAGGTACAACGCGCTTTGCTAGGGGATACCCAACAATTCTGTAGGCTTCCTTCCAGTCGAAGTCTAGAGGAGTTGCCATATACCTTAGTAATAACATCATATATGAGCCCATATTTTTAGAATCTGATCCTCAAGCCCGCTACATTATTCAGGTCTGTAAAATAAATCACTACATAATGACGTTAGTAAATATTTATCCGCCTAATGCCAAGCAAATGAGATTTTTGACAAAGTTACTTAAATCTGTGTTCGCTGTGAAGCAGGGGGAGTTGGTGCTGGGAGGGGATTTTAATTTAATTTGGGATCATATCCTAGACAGAACTGGACCTAAGATATCTACTTTAGATAGGGCAACTCGCCCCCTTTCCAGGACCTTTCAAAACCTAATAAGTCAATTCGATTTATACGACTGCTGGAGAGCAAGACACCCACAAGACAGGGAATATACCTTCTATTCCTCCCCCCACAAATCATTTACTCGTATCGACTACTTCTTTACCAGTTCTCGATTACTAGATAATGGGGGGTAGTTATCAACGCGTCTACTTTACCTGCCTTCGCCGGACCAATACGCCCGCCTAGGCTCGCCTACCATCGCCGCCGCGGACCTTCAAAATTTCGCCTAAGTTATCAATAAAGCTGTCAAAAAGCCGCAACTCTTATAAATGTATTAACCCCTAAACTGCCGCTCCCGCACTCCGCCGCCACCTACATTATACCTAGTAACCCCTATCCTGCCCCCCCTATACCACCGCCACCTATAATAAATTTATTAACCCCTATCCTGACGATCCCGGACCTCGCCACAACTAAATAAATAGTTTAACCCCTAAACCGCCGCTCCCGGACCCCCGCCGCAACCTATATTAAACTTATTAACCCCTAATCTTCCCCCCTACACCGTTGGCACCTATAATAAGTTTATTAACCCCTATCCTGCCCCCCTATACCGCCGCAACCTATAATAAATTTATTAACCCCTATCCTGCCCCCCCTACACCGCCGCCACTGTAATAAAATTATTAACCCCTAAACCTAAGTCTAACCCCTAACACCCCCTAACTTAAATATTAATTAAATAAATCTAAATAATATTTCTTTTATTAAATAAATGAATCCTATTTAAAACTAAATACTTACCTTTAAAATAAACCCTAAGGCCTAGATTTGGAGTTCGGCGGTAGCCGTCAAAACCAGCGTTAGAGGCACCTAACGCTGGTTTTGGCCGCCCGCTGGTATTTGGAGTCAGTGATTAAAGGGTCTAACGCTCACTTTTCAGCCGCGACTTTTCCATACCGCAGATCCCCCTACGCCATTTGCGTAGCCTATCTTTTCAATGGGATCTTTCTAACGCTGGTATTTAGAGTCGTTTCTGAAGTGAGCGTTAGAGCTCTAACGACAAAATTCCAGCCGCCTGAAAATAGCAGGAGTTAAGAGCTTTCTGGCTAACGCCGGTTCATAAAGCTCTTAACTACTGTACCCTAAAGTACACTAACACCCATAAACTACCTATGTACCCCTAAACCGAGCTCCCCCCACATCGCCGCCACTCGATTAAAATTTTTAACCCCTAATCTGCCGACCGCCACCTACGTTATACTTATGTACCCCTAATCTGCTGCCCCTAACCCCGCCGACCCCTGTATTACATTTATTAACCCCTAACCTGCCCCCCACAACGTCGCCGCCAGCTACTTAAAATAATTAACCCCTAATCTTCCGACCGCAAAGCGCCGCCACCTACGTTATCCCTATGTACCCCTAATCTGCTACCCCTAACACCGCCGACCCCTATATTATATTTATTAACCCCTAATCTGCCCCCCTCAACGTCGCCGACACCTGCCTACACTTATTAACCCCTAATCTGCCGAGCGGACCTGAGCGCTACTATAATAAAGTTATTAACCCCTAACCCGCCTCACTAACCCTATCATAAATAGTATTAACCCCTAATCTGCCCTCCCTAACATCGCCGACACCTACCTTCAATTATTAACCCCTAATCTGATGACCGGAGCTCACCGCTATTCTAATAAATTGATTAACCCCTAAAGCTAAGTCTAACCCTAACACTAACACCCCCCTAACTTAAATATAATTTACATCTAACGAAATAAATTAACTCTTATTAAATAACTTATTCCTATTTAAAGCTAAATACTTACCTGTAAAATAAATCCTAATATAGCTACAATATAAATTATAATTATATTATAGCTATTTTAGGATTAATATTTATTTTACAGGCAACTTTTTAATTATTTTAACCAGGTACAATAGCTATTAAATAGTTAAGAACTATTTAATAGTTACCTAGTTAAAATAATAACAAATTTACCTGTAAAATAAATCCTAACCTAAGATATAATTAAACCTAACACTACCCTATCAATAAATTAATTAAATAAACTACCTACAATTACCTACAATTAACCTAACACTACACTATCAATAAATTAATTAAACACAATTCCTACAAATAAATACAATTAACTAAACTAGCTAAAGTACAAAAAATAAAAAAGAACTAAGTTACAAAAAATAATAAAATATTTTAAATATTTTAAAATAAAAAATTCCCTACCCTATTCTAAATTAAAAAAGTTACAAGCTCTTTTACCTTACCAGCCCTGAACAGGGCCCTTTGCGGGGCATGCCCCAAGGATTTCAGCTCTTTTGCCTGTAAAAAAAAACATACCATACCCCCCCCCCAACATTACAACCCACCACCCACATACCCCTAATCTAACCCAAACCCCCCTTAAATAAACCTAACACTAAGCCCCTGAAGATCTTCCTACCTTGTCTTCACCATACCAGGTTCACCGATCCGTCCTGGCTCCAACATCTTCATCCAACCCAAGCGGGGGTTGGCGATCCATCATCCGGTGCTGAAGAGGTCCAGAAGAGGCTCCAAAGTCTTCCTCCTATCCGGCAAGAAGAGGACATCCGGACCGGCAAACATCTTCTCCAAGCGGCATCTTCAATCTTCTTCCATCCGGTGCGGAGCGGGTCCATCTTGAAGCAGGCGACGCGGATCCATCCTCTTCTTCCGTTGTCTCCCGACGAATGACGGTTCCTTTAAGGGACGTCATCCAAGATGGCGTCCCTCGAATTCCGATTGGCTGATAGGATTCTATCAGCCAATCGGAATTAAGGTAGGAATATTCTGATTGGCTGATGGAATCAGCCAATCAGAATCAAGTTCAATCCGATTGGCTGATCCGATCAGCCAATCAGATTGAGCTCGCATTCTATTGGCTGTTCCGATCAGCCAATAGAATGCGAGCTCAATCTGATTGGCTGATCGGATCAGCCAATCGGATTGAACTTGATTCTGATTGGCTGATTCCATCAGCCAATCAGAATATTCCTACCTTAATTCCGATTGGCTGATAGAATCCTATCAGCCAATCGGAATTCGAGGGACGCCAGTAGTTGCCTGTAAAATAAATATTAATCCTAAAATAGCTATAATATAATTATAATTTATATTGTAGCTATATTAGGATTTATTTTACAGGTAAGTATTTAGCTTTAAATAGGAATAAGTTATTTAATAAGAGTTAATTAATTTCGTTAGATGTAAATTATATTTAATTTAGGGGGGTGTTAGTATTAGGGTTAGACTTAGCTTTAGGGGTTAATACATTTATTATAGTAGCGGTGAGGTCCGCTCGGCAGATTAGGGGTTAATAATTGAAGGTAGGTGTCGGCGATGTTAGGGAGGGCAGATTAGGGGTTAATACTATTTATGATAGGGTTAGTGAGGCGGATTAGGGGTTAATAACTTTATTATAGTAGCGCTCAGGTCCGCTCGGCAGATTAGGAGTTAATAAGTGTAGGCAGGTGTCGGCGACGTTGAGGGGGGCAGATTAGGGGTTAATAAATATAATATAGGGGTCGGCGATGTTAGGGCAGCAGATTAGGGGTACATAGGGATAACGTAGGTTGCGGCGGTTTACGGAGCGGCAGATTAGGGGTTAATAAAAATATGCAGGTGTCAGCGATAGCGGGGGCGGCAGATTAGGGGTTAATAAGTGTAAGGTTAGGGGTGTTTAGACTCGGGGTACATGTTAGAGTGTTAGGTGCAGACGTAGGAAGTGTTTCCCCATAGGAAACAATGGGGCTGCGTTAGGAGCTGAACGCTGCTTTTTTGCAGGTGTTAGGTTTTTTTTCAGCTCAAACAGCCCCATTGTTTCCTATGGGAGAATCGTGCACGAGCACGTTTTTGAGGCCGGCCGCGTCCGTAAGCAACTCTGGTATCGAGAGTTGCATTTGCGGTAAAAATGCTCTACGCTCCTTTTTTGGAGCCTAACGCAGCATTTGATTAAACTCTCGAAACCAGAGTTAAATTTATGGTGCGGCCAGAAAAAAGCCTGCGGAGCGTTAACAGCCCTTTTACCGCCAAACTCCAAATCTAGGCCTAAGATAGCTACAATATAAATAATAATTATATTGTAGCTATTTTAGGATTTATTTTTATTTTACAGGCATCTTTCAATTTATTTTAACTAGGTACAATAGCTATTAAATAGTTATTAACTATTTATTAGCTACCTAGCTAAAATAAAGAGAAATTTACCTGTAAAATAAAAACTAACCTAAGTTACAATTACACCTGACACTACACTATACTTAAATAAATTAATCCTATTTAAAACTAAATACTTACCTGTAAAATAAACCCTAAGATAGCTACAATGTAATTAATAATTACATTGTAGCTATTTTAGGATTTATATTTATTTTACAGGTAACTTTGTATTTATTTTAGCTAGTTAGAATAGTTATTAAATAATTATTAACTATTTAATAACTACCTAGCTAAAAGAAATACAAAATTACCTGTAAAATAAATCCTAACCTAAGTTACAATTAAACCTAACACTACACTATCATTAAATTAATTAAATAAATTAGTTACAAATAACTACAATTAAGTTAAATTAAATAAACTAACTAAAGTACAAAAAATAAAAAAGCTAAGTTACAAAAAATAAAAAAATAAGTTACAAATATTTAAAAAATATTACAACAATTTTAAACTACTTACACCTAATCTAAGCCCCCTAATTAAATAACAAAGCCCCCCAAAATAAAAAAAATGCCCTACCCTATTCTAAATTAAAAAGTTACCAGCTCTTTTACCTTACCAGCCCTTAAAAGGGCCTTTTGCGGGGCATGCCCCAAAGAATTCTGCTCTTTTGCCTGTAAAAAAAAAATACAACCCTCCCAACATTAAAACCCACCACCCACATACCCCTAATCTAACCCAAACCCCCCTTAAATAAACCTAACACAACCCCCCTGAAGATCATCCTACCTTGAGTCGTCTTCAGCCAGCCAACCTACCGATGGAACCGAAGAGGAGATCCGGAGTGGAAGAAGTCATCATCCAGGCGGCGCTGAAGAAGTCTTCCATCCAATGAAGTCATCATCCAGGCGGTGCTGAAGAAGTCTTCCATCCGATAGAAGTCTTCATCCAGGCGGCGTCTTCAATCTTCATCCATCCGGAGCGGAGCCATCTTCAGACGAGCCGACGCGGAGCCATCCTCTTCTTCCCGACGACTAACGACGAATGGATATTCCTTTAAGGGACATCATCCAAGATGGCGTCCCTTCAATTCCGATTGGCTGATAGGATTCTATCAGCCAATCGGAATTAAGGTAGGAAAAATCTGATTGGCTGATTGAATCAGCGAATCAGATTCAAGTTAAATCCGATTGGCTGATCCAATCAGCCAATCAGATTGAGCTTGCATTCTATTGGCTGATCGGAACTATGGATCCCCTCTCATCACAGAGATAAACTTGACAGAATTTCCCCAGTATTGGTAGACACCCTTAGGTTCTGGGATCAAGTAAGACATAATCCAGACTTAGCCCCACACCCTTCCCCGGTATTTTCTCTGATGAGCGCTCTGTACTGCCTGCCAGACTCACACCTCAAGCTTTGGCGGAGTCTTCCATAATCCACGGTTATGGATTTCAACAATCGGGGGAGATGGGTTTCACATTCCCAGTTTTGTAGAAAACTTGAAGTCCCCCCAGCATTACATTTTGAGGCCTTTCGTCTCAGCTCCTGGCTGAGATCATGGGGTTTTTCCAAACAAAACCTAAAACCTCTGTCTAGATGGGAGGTCAAGTGGACACAAGCTAAGGGCATTGAACACGCCCTCTCTTTCCATTATGACCTACTCCTTGAACACTCAACATTAACTAAAATTTCTCAGCACAGAGCCTGGGAAAGAGAGATTGGCTTCACAGTGGACACTGACACATGGCATAGGCGATATGTGCATGGACCGATTCGAATTTGGAGAAATTTGAATCGATTCAGTTCGGATTCGTTTCGGATTCATTCGGATTCGATGAAATTCGTCTGGATTTGGTTTGATTTGGTTCGGTTCGGAAATTCGGAATTTCGGTAAGTGTTAGGTGGGATTAGACTAGTATTATGTACAGTATATTAGGTGTAACCCATAGCAGAGTGATATAACCTAATATACTGTACAATACTAGTGTAATCCATGGCCATCCGAATCTACCGAATAAATCCGAATAAATCCGAACTCATTCGGATTTATTCGGTAGATTCGGCAGTATTTTTATTCGGAAATTCGGATTGATCCGAATCCTGAATTTTACGAATTCGGCTGAATTTCCGAATCGATCCGAAACAAATTGCACATGTCTAATAGGCGCATTCTCATGACAAAGAAACTTTTACACTGTGCCACTCTTTGGGAACTGCAGTACAAAGTTTTAGTCCGATGGCACTTAGTACCTTCCACGTTGCACAGGATATATGGCACTCACTCCCCCATGTGTTGGCGAGACTGCCGACAGTTGGGTACCTCCTTACACATATGGTGGTCCTGTCCTAGGATTCAACCTCTTTGGAGACGACTCTTTAGGATTCTTATCCTACTAAACATCAACTTACCGTACAAACCTGAAGTCTTTCTTCTCCATTTATGTTTCCCAAGTTTAACCCCTGCCAAAGAAGCACTTGCAATTTACCTCCTCATGGCCACCAAATTAACTTTAGCAAGATTGTGGAAAAACAAAGAACCACCCTCTATTACACAAGTCATTCCTGCAGTTCAATACATCAAGCAGATGGAACTGTATTCACATAGGACCCTTGATAAAGTAGACTTCTATCTGGAGATTTGGTCCTTATGGACCAAGAAATATCCAGATTAGTTAGAACCCCCAATCCTGATTCCCTAGCGCCTCCCCCCACCTTTTTTTTTTTTCCTCCCTTTTCTCCTCTTTCATACCCCTTAATAACTTGTCTGGACATTTTCCCACACCCTTGACTCCATAGGGATTATAAAGATTACAGCTTTTCTTTACCAGGTCTAACTACACGAGATACTACTTATTTTAAAAACCTGAGGTTCCTGACTGATAAATAAATGTAAACACTAACCTGATTTTACACATACTGTACTTCAAGTTTGATATCATAAGTTTAATTACCAGATGCCAACCGGATCCTGTAATGTAACTGGCTAAAGTTCTTGTACGGTCCAATGTACCTCTGTCTTATTGTTCTGTGATGATATTTGAACCTGATCCTCAATAAAAAAAACGTTTAAAAAAAAAAAAAAGTAGCACCCTTACTCGTGCACTTACCTAATCACTTTTAACCAAGTGCTCTAACCCAACATTAAATATTACTACTTCACATTCCCACGTTCTTCACATAGAAGAAAATGTTCTATTTATTCATAAATAAATATTTCTATATTTATCTGATGGCTTGTTGGTAAATTATATATATATATATATATATTAAAATACTTCATATCGTTGAGTCCATATAACCTTTTATGCAATATAATAACAGTGTTATTATGAGTGTAAATGTACTTTTAAATGATTTTCAAGCAACTTTTCTTTGTCTGGCGTAACAGTTAACCAGAGCTCTGAATTTGCGCTATCCCAAAGCGAGTTTAATTCAATTGCTCAAGCAAACACATTTACTTTCAAAGAGCCACGATAAACCCCTTATTATCTGTGCGCAGTAGTTAGCACGCCACTCATAATCTAGCTCTCTTAGATAGCTTTTTTCCCCTCTTAATTTGTTATCTTCTTTGCATTCATGTGATTTCATGCAAATCGAGTCATATTTGCAATTGAAGGACAATGCCAGCCATTTTGTATCAAGGCAAGAAACATTTCAAATGGGAGCTAGTAAATATTGCATTAATTTATCAATAAAAAAAGGATTATACATCATATCATCAAAACAAAGAAATATAATACTGACTAGCGTTCTAGTATTCTAGCAGCAGACTGGAGATTAGTTTTGAATTGTGATAGCTATGTGGAATCTGTGTTGTTTTCTATCTGGAGTTTAGTATCTTAGCAAAAGCATGCTTTTCTCCCTCAGCCCACCTTGCACTTATATTTCATTAAGAAAGCTCTGATGTTGAGCTGTTATACTTAATTACAAATGGAGCATAGTTCAGCAGATGAGAACATTGTTTTAACAAGGGAACAATTGTAGTTCCTTGTGGAACCTTCTATGTCAGATTAAATTAGTAAAGCAATGAATATGGGCATACTTGCCTCAGTATAAATATTTTAGAATTAATTTCCTGTTTGGAGGCTTTATGGCAAAATCAGTAAGACATATGATATTGTTTGTTGTTTTAACAGTGATAGATGAGGTTTCATGTCTTTAAATTCTGATGAGAAATCATTATTTAATAATAACAGAAAAAAACTAAAAATATAACGAGTCATAAGAAAAACTGTGTACTTATTAACAAAGTGAAACCCCCAGTAGTAAGTATTGATTGTCTTCTGAGGAGAATAAAAACAAGTCTTTAGAACTTATTGTTCTGAAAAAGATCCACATAATTAAGTGGGCGATTCCAATCAAAGACTAGATTACGAGTGGCATGCTAACAGTTGTAGAGCGATAAGGGTATTGTGCACAACGGAAATAACCAAGTATTATAAGTTTAAAGCAAACACGTTTACTTGAGTGTAATCGAGTTTAATGTGCGTCGGGTTACCACAACTTAAGAGCCTTGGTTAACTGTTACGCAAAACTAAAAAGTGTCACAAAACACATTAAAGATACATGTAAAATTACAGTTACACTCTTAATAACACGGTCTGATTATTTAATAAATTAAAATGTTATAAGGGCTAAAAGATATGAGGCCTGCAAACATACATATGTGTAAATATGTGTATGTATGCGTGTATATATATATACATATATATATGTGTGTGTGTGTGTGTGTGTGTGTATAAATGTGTGTACATATTTATTTAAATATGTATGTGTTTTGCTGTATATTTACTCTACATATTTGACATTCTAATTTTTTTCAACCCCTTTTCACACAAATCACATGCTTCTTATGCACATGCGCTAAAGCCGAGATTTCCTACTCAGTTGAGATGCGCGTTCACGCGTCGCGCATGCTCTCTAGCCCTATTTTTGGAAATAGAGAAATCTACATTGATCGTGTACAGTCAGGTAAGTAGCGATCGGGGCAGTTAGCATTCCAAATTAAGTATAAAATATCGTAATCAATTTGGACATTGCATACCATATTTTAATGATGGTGAAAAATGACAGTATTTATAATCGAATAGTTTTACAAAGAATTTCAATCTATTTGATATTTACTAAACGTAAATAATTTCGGAATCAAAAAACTATTATTTGATTTATTTTAATTTATGTGAAAAGTTTGAAAATATTTGTTGCGCAAATAAACAAATTAGATATTTTAATAAAGACTATTATCATAAATAAAAAAATTAAAATTAGAACGATCCCAAATCTGCTGCTGGGAACGCTGACAAAATAGTATTCAATGAATGTATTAATTCATTGAATACTATGTTGCGAGTACACAGAGTAGGAACTTTGCGCATGCGCAGGTCCCCAGATCAACAGGCGCGTGCTTAAAAGATACATATAGAGCGGGTGGGACCCCACTATACTTCACACTGTTCTGAAATAGGAAGTGGTGACTGGGAGGAGTCCTAGAGAAATTGGAATACATTTAGGTAATTAAAAATTAACTAAACAAAATAATAAAAAAATAAAAAAACTTAACGGTTTGACTAATTAAGAGTTCATAAATCATTATTAAACTTCCACACTGCAAAAATTGACATTCACTTTAAGGCCTGTTATTGAAATAATACATATAAAATATTTTTAAAAAATATTAAAAAATTATTAAACATACTGTAAAAATATAGATATTTTCTATGAATTATTTAGAATATTTTTAGAATATTTTGTAATATTTTATATTTAATATTTCAATAATGCACCTTAAGATTAATGTTTTTTCATGTGCACTAACACAACCGCATTAAAGGGACACTGAATCCAAATTTTTTCTTTCGTTATTCAGATAGAGCATGACATTTTAAGCAACTTTCTAATTTAATCCTATTATCAAATTTTCTTCATTCTCTTGGTATCTTTATTTGAAATGCAAGAATGTAAGTTTAGATGCCGGCCCATTTTTGATGAACAACCTGGGTTGTCCTTGCTGATTGGTGGATAAATTCATCTACCAATAAAAAAGAGCTGTCCAGAGTTCTGAATAAAAAAAAAGCTTAAATGCCTTCTTTTTCAAATAAAGATAGCAAGAGAACGAAGAAAAATTGATAATAGGAGTAAATTAGAAAGTTGCTTAAAAATGCACGCTCTAGGCATGCTCTAGAGGTTCCGGTGGAGGAGGAGCTAGGCAGGTGTTGCTCACGCAGGTGTGCTTAGCTCGCAGCTCCAGTTCATTTGCCACTGCCGGAGAAACTATCTGCGCCTTACCTCAAGCTTTTGAGGCTGCTTTGAAGGACAGATTTTTATACCATCTCTGGAACCTCACCAGTGGACTTCCACCCCACTGGTATATGCTGGATATTCGCTACTTGGACTCAGTGTAGCGATTTATACAGACCAACTGGCTTGGTTAAGAAGGAAATTAATCTACCTGAAGCACCCGATACAAAGTTACTTTTTTCCTCTTACCCCGTTGAAGTGTCTTGTTTGCTGTTCCCACTCCCCCTCTCTGGGTCTGCTGCCCACTGCCT
Organism: Bombina bombina; assembly: GCF_027579735.1. NCBI lineage: Eukaryota > Metazoa > Chordata > Amphibia > Anura > Bombinatoridae > Bombina > Bombina bombina. The sequence goes on along the minus strand of NC_069502.1, from coordinate 736,436,821 downwards.
GTCTTCGGCTGGATCCGGGATTTCAAGACGCTGGGGTTCTTTCCTCTACAGCCTCACCAGCACTGCCACTGAGGAGCTCCGCATTGTTTGCCTGCAGGCCCTACCGACTGGCGGGACCCTCCTTCACCGGTGTTGCACGAGAGGAGGTCGGGCCCGGTCTCGTTGTGGGGACTGAGTCTGGAATTCACCTGTGGTGTCGCCGGAGGGCTTCAGGGTTTCCCCTCCCACTGATGTTGAGTGAGGGGAACTTTGTTCTTGGCTCCTGTTTCTGCGACTGAGGCTCCTGACGTCGGCTACCTCTGGGACTGAGTTACCTTTCAGGGAGCAGCAAACTAAGATACAGCCACTGCGGGCAGCCCGACGCCACGAGAAGGGGGGAGTGTTATCTTTCTATCTAATCAATTCGTATCAGAAGCACTTCACGAAAGGGGAATAAAGACAAAGACACTAAAGCAGAATCTGACTAAGCTCGGAGTGAGAGTCCCTGCTAGTCACCGGACTAATATCTTTGTAAGGCTGTATGAGCTGATTGACTAGGATATATCGGTGGGCACCGAATTCTCCCTCATTTTCCTTTTTTTATCTTAAAACAAAGCTACTATAAGACTCTGAAACAGGGTACTTGCCTAACAGAGGCTTCTTGTGACTGTACTAGTATACTTTAATGTTTGGGTCTGTGGGTACAGTATCTACGCAATTTTTACCCTGGAAAACCATGCAGAATGGAGGGGAAACATTAATAACTTTGATGATTTTCCTTTAGATGTTCATACTGTTTATATTACATTATATTGCTACACTCTCTCCAGATTCATAGAGATTACGGCTGCTATTGGTCTGACGATACTTGCATTTCTATCACATTTTGCTTCTTTTTATCTTTCTCTTTCAGTAATTATAGCTGTGTAACTGCATCATATCCCTGTTATTTACAATAATTGTTATAATCTCTAATAGAAACTTACAACGAATTGTAAAGTGCTAAAAAGGAAGAGAAGGGGAATCACTCTTTAATCTCATCTTCCTTGGTATCAATGCGGGGGGAAGGAAAGGGGAAGGGAAGGTAGAGATGTGGGAGAGGGAGGAAGAAGAGGGAAAAAGAGAAAATCTATCTAACCCAAGTTATTTGGGGTACTCTTATATATGCAAGACAAACTTTAGGGCCTATATTTATATCTCACTAAGCACTTGGTGTTGTTTACTTTTGGATCGCCTTATGGCATTAAGCTGTATTGATTTATAGCACATGAATATATATGAATTGAACTAAGAAGGATCCTTCTAAACTGAGGTCCTTTGATTCTAAGTACAAGGATGTATAACTAAGCCTTATTGAATCTAACCTTCATAGTTCCTATTAAACTAAGCTAAACTGTCACACATTTGACATAAACCCTGCAGCTTAGTTACATAGCTGGCCTAAAAAAAGGGTAATATAGCTGTGTACTTTAAATTCATTCACTAAGTTCACTGTGTGGAAGCTATACTTTTCTTCCCCTTGCTATCACGGTTATAGTTCACTAGAATAATCCTCACTTTTATAGGATCTTCAGTGTGGTAATTCTTTTTTTTGGTTCTCACTTCACTAACGGTATCGGGCAACACAATCTCTTGCCCATTTCACTTTGTTTCGGTGCCTCTAGCACCCATAATTAGCACCAATTAATTTTTCACTTCTCCCCTTTTTTTTTTTTTTTTTTCCCTCTCCACCTATCTCATCACTTGTAGAATAATTATATGTGCACTTTTCTTCACGGTCACTGAACCACACCTGGTACATGGACAAATTCTTGGGTATCTCTGCTAAACCATCTTCTCCAGCTATGTCAGCTAGGCAAAGGGATAGAAAGCCCAAGGGAACACAGGACCCAGTCCCTGATCTACACTCAGCCTTAGTAAATACACCTATGCCTGAGGCACTAAACATTCAAAGCTTAGCGGTTAGCATCTCTAAGGCCCTTTCTCCTAAATTTGAGGCCCTGAAGATAGATATCAAGCAAGACATATCTTCTTTATCGCAAGAAGTTAGACAATTCTCCTCCCGGCTTCTTGAGGCTGAGCAGAGAGTGTCAGATCTAGAGGACCTTACAATAGTACATGGTTCCAAAATTGATAATATTGATAGCAGTATCCAAAAAGTTTTCTCAAGGATAGAAGACTTAGAAAACCGCAGCAGAAGGAATAACATTAGAATAATTGGCCTCCCAGAGGAAAAACAGTATGAGAACTTGTCCTCTTTTATCACAGATACTCTGACCACTGCACTTAAATTTCCTCCTACAAACCATCGTATTGTAGTAGAAAGGGCGCACAGGCTAGGTCCACCCCGTACACCAAACAAAACCACTACCCGTCCTAGACCTGTTATTGCAAAATTATTGAACTTTCAAGATAAAGTTGCTCTTTTACAACATTTTCGGAAAACACAACCACTTATTATCAATGGTGCTAAGATTCTTTTATTTCAGGAGTTCTCGGCTGAAACAGCCTCTAGGAGGAGAGAACTAGCACCTATCTGCACTAAATTTATAAACAATGGCTTTGACGCCACCATACTGTACCCTGCTAAACTTAAAGTATCAGCGAATGATGCAGTCCACTTTTTTTCAGAGGCTTTGGAAGCTGAGAAGTTCCTTATATCCCTGGATCCTCTAGCCTCAGTTGGGTCTGCACCGCCATAGTCAGAAATGGTCCAGTAGTTGCGATTATCCCTTGGGTTCGGGATTATGTATGTATGGAATGACCAAAGTCATTGGGGGTTTTTTTGGGTTTTTTTCTCCTTCTCTCTTTCTCCTCTCTCCTCCCCCTTCTTCTCTCTTTTCTCCCCCCTCGCCCCCATGTTGACTAATATTATAAATAATGGAGGGATGTAAGATAGTCTCGTGGAACGTGGGTGGGATTTCTACCCCTATCAAACGTAAAACCATACTGACCCAATTAAGAAAACTGCACGCAGACATTGGATTCATTCAAGAAACGCATTTGAGTCTGGAAGAATCCCGTAAACTTAAAACTTCTTGGGTCAGAGATGTATTTTTCTCACCAAGTGTTGGGAAAAAAAGGGGGGTAGCTATTCTAATAGGGAAAAGGATTCAGCTCGAAGTTGTGCACTGTGAACCGGATCTGGGGGGAAGATTTGTTTTATTAAAGGTTCGAATCACCCAAGAAATGTTCACCTTATGTAATATTTATGGCCCTAACTCTTATGATTCAGAGTTTTGGGATAAACTACAATCCAAAATTCTTCTATACACAGAAGGGCATTTAATCATGGGAGGCGATTTCAATATGGCTCCTCAATGCCCGTTAGATAGACTCCGAGATACCAGGAAACAGAAAAGACAGAAAAAGGACAACTTAGAATTCAAATTGTTTAATAAAATAAAACAAAACTTAGCTATACGTGATATATGGAGAAGTCAAAACCCAGATACCCAGGAATTTACCTGTCTCTCAAAAGCACATAAGACGCTTTCACGAATTGATTTATATTTGACAGATGAGAGATTGGGATCCCTTAGGATTCAGGCGAGTATTGCTTCTATTTTCTTATCAGATCATGCCCCCATAATTTTGGATATACAGCCTAAACAAGCAAGACCCAAGGTTCTGTGCTTCCATTTTCCATATTTTCTAGCTTCTGATATGAAGTTTAAAACCTGCCTTAAGTCAAAATTTGAGGAATTTCTACGTTTTAACTCTAATTACATAGATCGCCCTGCCGTGTTCTGGGAGACCGCTAAAGCGGTTCTTAGAGGCGAAATTATTGCCTTCAATATGACTTTGTCTAAGAAGTTGAGGTCAAAGGAAAAAGAAATACAAAAAATATTATCTAATTCATATAACAAATTTCTGTTGCAGAAAAACCCTTTAAATTGGGCCAAATATGTACAAGCTAAAGAAGCAAGAGACACATTTACTTTAACTCAACAAGTACAAAAAGTGTTAAGAATGCAAGCAAAGTTATATAGATTTGGTAACAAGTCTGGAAAGATGTTAGCTAGATTAGTTAAAAACGAAAAAAAACAGTCATGTATCGAAGAGATTGTAAACAAGGATAAGCGATTCTTGAAGCCAGATGAAATTGCTTCTGCATTTGTGGAATACTACCAGGATATATATTCCTGTAGAGGATACGATGGTGATAAATCTGCAGAATTTTGGGACAAAATCATGAGTCCTGTACTAACAAAGCAGTCTATAGATTCTCTTAATTCTCCCATCTCTGTTCAGGAAGTTACAGACATGATTTCCAAGCTTTCTAGTAATAAAGCAGCTGGCCCAGATGGGCTACCTAACAAATTTTATAAAATATTAGTTGCTCAAATCACCCCTCATTTAACGAATGACATTTACATTACTGGAAACCCTGTTACATCCTCTTTTTCCTCTTCCTATACTAGTCTTATACTTAAGGGAGGGAAAGATACGTTGAAAATGGATTCTTATAGGCCTATAGCCTTACTTAATTCAGACTACAAGATTTTAACTTCTTTGTTAGCCTCTAGATTACAGTTTATTCTTCCCAAAATAATCCACCCGGACCAAGCAGGTTTCCTACATAAACGGAATTCGTCGGCTAAAATTCGGGAGGTTCTAGTTGTTTTGGATTATTTCGAAAAAATACTACAATCTAATAAGGTGCATGATAATTTATCTGATATGGCTATTCTTACCATTGATGCAGAGAAAGTGTTTGACTCTGTCACCTTCAAACATCTTAACACCTCTTTGCTTAAGTTTGGAATCAATGGTAAATTCCCAGAATTTATAGAGAACTTATATAACCATTCAGTTACAAGTTTATTAGTCAACGGATCTGTTTCCCCCCCAATTTTGTTAAAAAGAGGGACACGTCAAGGATGCCCCCTCTCTCCACTCCTCTTTGACATTGCTATTGAACCACTGGCAATCACATTAAGACAAAATATGGAAGGCATAAAGATTAAGCAACATGAGATTAAAATTGGCTTATATGCGGATGATGTTTTGTTGTATATATCTAACACTAAAACCAATATCCCTATACTTTTGAAGATAATTGATCATTTTGGTACCTTTTCGGGTTATAAGATAAATGCATCTAAATCAGAAATATTATGGATTCACAAGAAGAACGACTCCTGTGTCACGAATCCTTTCAAATTAGTAACAGAGTCCTTTAAATACCTAGGGATAATTATTCCAGCAAAATCTGGCGGTCTTTATAAATATAATATACCTCCAATTATAAGTCAAATCAGGGAAAAACTCAGGCAATGGCAAAATCTCCCATTATCAATCTCGGGTCGAATTGCAATATGGAAAATGATTCTCCTCCCAAAACTGTTATACGTACTTCAGAACGTACCGCTATTTCTTTTTGAAAAAGATGTCCGGCTTTTAAACAATCTAATTGGCCAATTTCTTTGGCAGGGGAAAAAAGCACGGCTCTCTCGCACTAAACTTTCTCTTCCGCGCGAAATGGGAGGCTTGGCATTGCCTGATATTCGCGCTTATAATCTTAGTTTTCTGGCTCGGATAGCATCAGGGTGGATTCTCTCTAAAGAATATGTTTTAAATAATTCTCTCGAAACAAATATGTGTGATCCATATCTCCCTTGCGCTCTTTTACATTTCCCATTTAAAGAGATTCCACCAGAGATTAAGAGATTCAAAACGATAGCCAACCCTATCAAAGCTTGGTGGAAAATATCAAATCTTCTTTCAATTACATTTATTAAAGTGAATAGGATGTCCATTTCTTTTTGTTACCGCTTACTTGTCACTGACAGGGGTACTTCAACTCTAGCTAACCTTGCCTTATCATGGTCCTCAATCTTAAGCCAGATCATAGTGGAACCAAAAATCTTACAATATTCCATAATCAGAGTAGCAAAGACAACACTATCTGCCACATGGCGGGAGGCACACATTAAACTGCTGCATGGAGCATACTTCACCCCGGAGAAGGGCCACAGGTTGCACAACTCGGACTTCGACAGATGTCCTAAATGCTCACTTCCTGCAGCTGACCTTAAGCATATGTTTTGGTTTTGTCCAAAAATTCGTAAAGTATGGGGTAAGCTTGAACATTGGCTAAATAATGTTTTGAAAATTTCCCCAGTGACCTTATCCATCTTTCAGATTATTTTTTGTTTTGATAATTTAAAGATGCATTACCCAAATGAGAACATTGTATCCATGTCTATTTTAGCAACTAGATATCTCATATGTAAAAAATGGAAAATGCGTTCCACACCAAGTGTCTCTGAAATTCAGAACTGTTTGAAAAAACAATGTGTACTTGAACAAAAGGATACTGATATAGACAACACAGAAGATATAAAAAAATGTTTCACTAAATGGGCTGTATATATTAAAACACTCCCTGAAAATGAGATTGATTATATGATTTTTCCATTTCAGAATTCAGAGTTGGTGCTTCTAGGTGTTTGGTAGCAGGGACGTCGGGGGAGAATGGGAGAGAGGGTCATTTTCTTCCCTTCTTTTATTTATAATTTTTTTTTTTTTTTTTTTTTTTTTTTTTTTGTCTTGTTTTTCTGTTTTGTGAGGGTCCATGGTCACAGGACCACTGAGTGAATGATAATTAACGGTTTTCAAAATCCTGCTGTGCAGTAACTGTATACAAGAAAATAAGTTTACATTAAGACTGATAAGACGACTGGATATCAGTGTAATTATGATAAGTTTGTTATTGATTATATTAATAAAGAAAAGTGCTGGTGAATATATGTTGTAAACATATTTAACTGGAAACTTTATGTTATGTTATGTTGGCTTCTTGTTTATTGCACAGTGGAAAATAAATAAATTTAAAAAAAAAAAAAATGCACCCTCTATCTGAATCATGAAAGAAAAATTTGGGTTCAGTGTCCCTTTAAATCTAAATCGTGAAACATGATACGCAAAACACGTTACATTCTTATGTTCTTCACATATAAAATAATGTACTTTTTATTAGTAAATATATATTTCTGTATATATGTGATACTGTCTATGAAATATACATAGCTGTACCTATATATCTATAGGAATTGATATATAGGTATAGGTATATAAAGATATATATAGAAATATGTATTTCATGTTGTGTTTAGCACTCTTGAATATATGTGCAAATATGGGTGTTAGTTTTTTTTTCCAGCTTTCGCGCCCACTTGAAGTCTTTGAAAGAAGTTAATGTGGTCGCTGCATTTTTTTGCAAGCATCAGGTTTTCACTTGCATACAAACTTTTTATTTTCAACTTGTAATACGAGCACAACCTGATATGCGTAAAAAGCCTCCATTTAGTGATGTAGTGGTAAAGCTAAATAGTGCTCAACTCGTAATCCAGCTCCAAGTGAGTTATGTTTTTTTATGTATTTTGGACCCTGGTATGCCTTTTTTGACATCAGAGCAATCACAACATAAATAATAACACCATTTTCTTATTAGATATTGGAAAATGTACGCAAACTATGCATAGACAGCATTGACAATCCACCCGACCACAACTTATTGACTGACTAGCGACAACAAAATACATAACTCAATTCAACAGTCAAATGTATTTGATAAATGCTCAACATGGACAGAATGACCAATAATATACATCAGAAAAAATGATAAAAATATCAACCACCTATCTACATACACATTTAGACCAGAAAGACAAGATGGTGGTACCCATGCTAACAACAGCAATAGCCCTTTTTGATGATCATCACTATTAATTAAATGTAAAAAATATTTGAAAAAACATATCTACAAGATTAACAGTTGCAACATGAAGAGACAAATTAGTCTGGTCCAGCAGAAAGAGGATGAGTAGTTTGGTCAGTTGGTGAGAGCAACTGGGAAGCCTGGAGAGTAGTTGTTGTTTTTTTATTTTGTAGCGTAACAGTTTGGTTTTCGGTGATCAAAAGCCATTATATGCCATTAGCTGTAACATTCAGTAAGATAATAACAGCTAAATTAGAGTAGTCTGGTCCAGCAGAAAGAGGATGAGTAGCTTGATCAGTTGGTGAGAGCAACTGGGAAGCCTGGAGTAGTCTGGTCCAGCAGATAGAGGATGAGTAGCTTGATCAGTTGGTGAGAGCAACTGGGAAGCCTGGAGAGTAGTTGTTTTTTTTATTTTCTGGCATAACAGTTTGGTTTTTGGTCATCAAAAGCCATTATATGCCATTAACTGTAACATTCAGTAAGATAATAACAGCTTATCTTATTTTTTCAATATTTAACGAGAATTTCAAAAAGATTGGATTCAAGGGGCAAGATTTAACAAGCAGCGGACACTGCTGTCCCTGCCAAAAGTTTCTGGCTCGCCAGAAACTGAAGTTAAGAAGCAGCAGTTGTAAGATGATTGACACCCCCCTGCTAGCGGCCGATTGCCCACAAATGTGAAGGGGGTGGCATTGCACAAGAAATGCTTGCGCAATGTTAAATGCAGACAGCATATGCTGTTGGCATTTAGCGATGTCGGACAGACATGATTCTCTAGAGCGAATCATGTCCGTCCAGCATATAATAAATCTACCCCTCTATCTGAGCATACTTGCCAATGTGGGTGAGAGTGTGTTTTACTGGAATCACTTAAAGGGAGATTGTAGTGTAAACATGGAATGCTTCAATATGTTAGAGAAGGGTTCTTCAAACTTTTTTCTCCAAGACCCAGTGCAATGATACCACATACCTTCACAACCTTGTGTGCATGCTTGTTCTGGAAAGTTCTGAAGTAATATACAACAAAATAGCTGCAATTTTTGACAAAGTGACTAAAATGTGTGTACTTTATTCCTGATTGTAGTCAAACTTGAAAGTGTTGTAAAAGGTAATAACACACTTTTCATACAACACACCACACACTCCCATACACACACACACAGTAAAGACCCAGTAAACATACTGTTGGGATCCATAAATTGGTCACAACCCATTATTTGAAGAACCTTGTATTAGAGGATGTCATTTTTGCAATACTTAACCTGGAATGCTATATGTTTAACTCCTTTGCAATATCTAATAAAAAAGAAAGCTTTAGTTTTCATTATGACACCAAATATTTTTATTTTGATATTTATTTATACCTTAGAGGAGGAAAAGTTAAAAAATACCGGATATATTTGTCTAGGATGACTGACAAGCCATGTAGGGAAGGAAACTGCACAATTATAAAACCGGGTGGTGAATACTGCTGTAAATGGAGGGACAAATGTAAATATATATATATATATATATATATATATATATATATATATATATATATATATACATACAGAGAGAAGCACACTCACATGAACAAACAACCGTCTCAATACCACTGTAAACCTGTTCTATGGTGATTTACCATCTGGGTGCAGCTTCTTTTTAGCCCAGAAATGCTTTTCACAGAGTATAACATTCCTTTAGTGTATCATCAGTCTGATCCACCTATTACGGTCAGTCCAGCACTGAAATAACAGGCAATTCCTCTCTGAACAAGGAGCACAGCAACCCCAGACAATCGTTTCAGCCTTCATTGGGCCTCGTCAGTGGGGTGTAGCCTGAAGGCTCGCCGGAAACAGCAGTTATGAAGCTGTGGTCTTAAAGGGACAGTCTAGTCAAAATTAAACTTTCATGATTCAGATAGGGCATTCAATTTTAAACAACTTTCCAATTGACTTTTATCATTAAATTTGCTTTGTTCCCTTGGTGGTATTTTTGAAAAGCTTAACCTAGGTAGGCTAAAACTGATTTCTAAAACCGTTGAAAACCGCCTCTTAACTCAGAGCATTTTGAAAGTTGTTCACAGTTAGACAGTAATAGTTCATGTGTGTCATATAGATAACACTGTGCTCATGCCCTTGGAGTTATTTTGGAGTCTGCACTGATTGGTTAAAATGTATGTCTGTCAAAAGCACTGAGATAAAGGGGCAGTCTGCAGAGGCTTAGATACAAGGCAATCACAGACATAAAACATATATTAATATAACCATGCCGGTTATGCAAAACTGGGGAATGGGTAATAAAGGGTTTAGCTATCTTTTTAAACAATAAACAATAAACATTCTGGTGTAGACTGTCCCTGCTGCTGGTCCGTCTGCTCTGAGCGGCGGACAGCAACCAACCTGATACTATACGATCGGGTTGATTGGCACCCCCTGCTAGCGGCCGATTGTCCGTGAATCAGCAGAAGGCAGCATTGCACAGGCAGTACACCAGAACTGCTCGTGCAATGTTAAATGCCAACAGATTCAGCGATGTCTGTCAGACATGATACGTTACAGCGTATCATGTCGGACAGTCATTGATAATTCGGCCCCATTGTATGAAAACAAAGAGGGCAGGTAAAACTCTAAGTGTAGTAGATAAAAAATAGTACAAATTTTAATATGAACAAATATACACTCACACTCTTTAACCTCATAACAATATAAATAAGGTGTATATATATATATCTCTTAAAAAAATGTAATACACAAGCCAAAATTATCCAGCATATACAGCACAATATCGTCAGTCACTGATCATCTCTCCCATCCTATTGCCAAGGGGGAACTGCAGGGAAATCCCTGGTCTTTGATATAGGTATTATTAAGTAAAGGTACTCAGGTGAGCAACTAAGAGTTAATTGCATTCACATGTGATACAGGAACACCCTTTCAAAATTTCTCTCTCTCCCACCCCCACTGTGAGGTTGAATCCTACTGTTACCTATTGTTTACCTAGCTCTTCTATGGCCAATACTACGGTATTGAAAATTTCAGTATAGCTAGTAGTTTCAACATGCAAAACAGCTTTTTTTCAAATAATAAGGTAAATGTAAATGTAAATTTGCTATTTGTAAACAATTTACTCCAGCAGGTAAAATGGATAATTTGGAAGTGAGGATATATTTACAGAGAAGTGCAAAGATATTGGAAAATGCAATGTTATTGATGGCTTTTTATGGTATGGTATGGTATGGTATGGTATGGTTATTCTTGAGGCTAAGAGAAGCAAATAGAAAGACTTATAGAAAGATGCCTCAGATACAAAACAAGATGTAATTTTCTGTAAAAAGAAATTGTTCGTAACTTATATCGGGCTAGATTTCAAGCGGTGTGCTAATATACCACGCACCCGTAAATGGGAACATGTGTCCGCTTACGGGCCTGCAATAAATAACCAGCTATTACAATTAGTGCTCTGAAAAGTAATCAGGGATCAGATCCCAATTGCCCCCAAAATAAAGTGTGAAGTTTGTTTTCAATAAATAAAAAATGTAGCTTTTTTTAAAACAAAAATAACTGCATAAAGCAGTTTGTATGGCTTAAAGTTGGAGGGTGTGGGATGTTTGGGAGAAAAACAGCACTGAAAAGTGCCTTTACATTGCGGTCTATGGGGAACTGTGTGTTCTCTGTAAATATATATATATATATATATATATATATATATATATATATATATATATATATATACAATTAAACACATAAATATATATGTACAGTATATAAGCATATACATATATATTTAAATCTGTTGACCATCGCTGCACTAGGTTTTCATGCCATGTCTCAGGGAATGGGAACGAGGCTCCCATTTTAGCCTATGGAAGCGCGCTCTTTTGAGGGGACACTCAAGTCAAAATAAACGTTTATGATTCAGAAAAAGCATGCAGTTTTAAGACACTTTCCAATTTATTTCCACCATCAAATTTTGCACAGTCTTTTTCTATACACACTTTCATGAAAACAAGCTCTTACTGAGCATGTGCAAAGATTTACAGGGTATACATATACTAGATTGTTATTGGCTGATGTCTGTCACAGGTACAGGAGGGCTGGAAAATGGAAGAAAAAATACATTTGCAGAAAAAAATCTACTACATATATATGAAATTCAGAGTAGGGGGCCGATTTCCTAAAGTGCAGACAGACATGATACAATGTAGCATATCATGTCCGCCGCCCATCGATAAAAGCTGTCAGCATTTTTCATTGCACAAGCAGTTCTGGTGAACTGCTTATGCAATGCGGCCCCCCTGCAGATTGTCTATTTATTATGCACTTGTTAATTTTGCAATTCTACTGCTTTTAGTGGTTCTTTAATAATTCCTATACATACATAAAGATGCACTTACAAAGAGCTGATCCAAAGTGTATTAATATACCAAAAAATGTAATCAAATTTCATAAATATTTAAATTGCACTATTTATATTATATACACTTACTGCTACAAATAGAGAGAAACAGAGAGAATATTTAGTAATAAATTTATTTTGTTTTTTGGCAAACACTCATTTTTTTTCTTTCATTGAGGATCTTTGGTAACTATTCTTTAAAGAAACAAATTTGTACTATGTCAGAATTCACTAATAGCATTTTTAATAATAACAAATCTGATAGCTGTCAGTTAGAAAGGAAAATACAAATTCAAATTGTGTCAAAAGCAATTTTATGCACATTTTATGCTTTATATATTTCTTATCCATTGAAGTAAAATATTTACTCTGCAAATCTAACTATTAAAGTATTGTTTATTCTACTGGGTGCATCTGCAAATATTATGCAATACATGAAAACACTGAATGCATTTGATACCAAGCATTTTGTATAATCATTACTTGTTTACAATTCATAGCCCTTTGGCTCCAGTTTACCCAGAAGAAATAATTTAATCGAAATGAGGTTGACAATTGCTTTGTTCACACACTACCTTACATGCCTTTGAGGTTGGCTGATCAAAGGATCGTGAGACCTATACAGGCATACACAGGAATAATAAATAAGCTAAAAGCATGAAGATTATTGGAAAACAAACAAACGTATCTTTCTGACCAATCAACGTGCTGCACTTTATTTTATCATTCTTCAAATGATTATAGGATGCTTACAATTTAGTGGCATTTTAAATATTATAAAACTCCTTTTATTGAAAAAATTAATTTTTAGAAAAGATACCAACAAAAACAAATAAGGCCTAAATTTAAAAGCAACTATTTTCTGTTTTATTTGGTCTATTAAATAGTCATTATCCACACTTTTGAGCACCCAAAAATGTGGATTATGCAAATAATAAAGTTCTTTCACATGTCCAGTTCACTTGTTAATAGTGATTGTAATGTATTTTTTATTTAATACAAATGTAAAATATCTATTTATCTGTCTATCTATATTTGAAATCAGACTTTGAATTTGTAAAACTTGAACACAAATTAAATGATAATAATTAATTATAGCAACAAAATATTTGGAAATATAAATATATTAAATATAAAATCTATTACAATTATATAAGCATTTTAATTGGACATCATTTATATATATATATATATATATATATATATATATATATATATATATATAAAATAGGCAATGGGAAGGCACTCACCGTAATAACAAGGATTCTTTATTCAAAAGTTAACGTTTTCGGGGTTGCCCCCATCCTCAGACCAACAGAACAAACACACCACTCACCTATTTAAAAGGGGTTGAATTTGAAGTATGTTGACCCGCATTGTATGTTAGTGTTGTAACGCTGTGATGGTTTAATGGATACCTTTGCGGCTAACTGCTGAATATGGTGAAGTTGTGGCCGTGTGTTACACGCAATTGAGTGGGTCCATATTGTTGTTTGGTTGCTAGGCAATGCTTGGCTGGCTCCGGCACTTCTAAGTTTCTAGTTAAGCATCTGTCTCAGGTAGCTAACCATTATTTTAAGAAGGCTTTTTATTCAGATAGGCCACAGTTGATGTTTTTGCTTATGCTTTATCTTTGTCTTAATGTCTTGTTTTTCTGACTTGTTTAAAAACTCATGTTATGTGAAAATGTTACCACTCATTGGGCCAGACAACTATATTTAGAACAACAAACAGTTGCTGTATTTTTCCCCTTGTCCAAAATTAGACTTGGCATATGAATGTTTTCCTGTGTGCTAGGCCCGTACACAGCAAACTAAGCCAGGTCCTTATTATAACCAAGGTAGAGTATATGCTATTTTTCTGACAGGTTGCTCAACTAGAAACTAACTCGCTTAATTGTTCATTATTCTTTTAAACTGTAATACGTATAGAAAAACAGATGTATTAGAAAAGGTATTTTACCCAGTAACCAGATGAAGGAATCTTTAAGTCAAATATTACTGGTGGGCACACGTTTATTACGTAACCTGTTGTACGCTGTTAAAACTGAATGCTGGACTGCCCAGGCCTGTGCATCCTTCACTTGTTTCCAGTTTGTTTAATTGAGAGCTTGCATTGTTTGGCTGGTTTAGGCACCCAGGTTTTGGGAGAGACCTTAACGTGGTACCTAGGCTTGTCCCATTTGGCCAGATGCGGTAACTAACTCTTCCATTTTTGCTTTTAATCTTAGCTGAGAGCATGTGAGTGCTAGACTTCCTCTGTGTGTTGTATTAATTTGTTTTGTAATTTTCCCTATGGGCCTTGCACCCAGACCTGTCTGGGGTTAACTGCCTGTGACTCTGGGGACAGCACAGCTTCCTGTGAGTGCTATTGAGCACCCAGGGCTGAGCGTGTTGCAGGGTCATGGGATGTGTACCCAGTTCAGTCTGAGAGTGCAGTCCCCTTCTGTGTTTTGTATATACATGTATATATAATCTCAAAATTGAAATCTAAGTATGGAACATTAACTCACACCTGATGTGTGACTCACATACATCATTATCAAAGTTGTAACTATTTTCAAATAGTTTCTTCTCCAGGCAGAATACTTAAAAAGTGCACACCCTAATATAAATGTATCAGCTCATTTATCTTTATGCATACCAACACTGCATCATCTTATACCACATACACAGTGTAGATATACAATGTGAAGACTGGATCTAATTTATTCTTGTCTTATTCACTCCACTGATAATAACCTTCCAGCATGTGGTGCCATGTCACTCCTAAGCATTCCATGTACAAGGTCTTTTCTACTTGACACCATATACAGGAAACCACATCCTTCAAATCAAATTAAATAGCATAATTACAAAACTCTGTTCATAAATAAGAAATTATATACATTTGTTGTACTCTTTCTGTCTACAATAAGCTTCCAGCTTTACATGTGACATTTCCCAGTCATATGATCTTTTGTCACTCATTAAGGGCTAGACTACAAATGGAGAGATAAATATCACTTTTGTGAAAGTGATATTTGCGCTCCATTGAGTAATACCAGCACACGATAATGTGCGCTGGTATTACAAGTTGAAAGCAATGCAAATGCAAGCTTGTGGTAGCATTGCTGGGAAACATTGTGCTTAGAAGGGTGTGCTTCCATAGACTCCAATGGGAGCTTCATTCTGATGCTATCATACACGGCACAGAACCAAAGAGCAGTGAAGGGGGTATGTCGCACAGTGACGGTAGCAAATTACTGTATAAATATATATGTGTATGATTATATACATATATATTTACTGGGAACACACAGTTCCCATAGACCACAATGTAAAGGCACTCTTCAGTGCCACACACCCCACACACACCAACTTTAGCCCCCAAAACAGCTTTGTGCAGATATTTTATTAACATATAAAGCGAGCTTGCGGTAGCAATAACCAGCCAATTGTAATGGCTAATTATTTATTGCGTGCCCCCGCTCCACTTGTAATCTAGCCCTAAATAATGTAAACCATTATGTTCAGTATGTTATATAGAGAAGTGTGTTCTTATTTGGCAGTTCAATCTAAATACATTATCCAAACTAATATATGGTAATCTCTAAATAGAAAATCCAAATCCCAGTCATATTATTCAATATTCTAATACACATTAAAAACCGTTCTTATTAGTAATAAACTGAATTCAGCAGTATAATCTAAAAACAAATCTACAATCTGTTTTAAAGGAAGGAATATACCCATCTTGTTTATTCATGCCCTTAGGCAAAAGACCTTGTAGTCAAAATATCCATCTACTCTCAGCAAGCAAAAGTATTCATTCAACACCACCTCTTTGGGTGCCTTGCTTAATCACTCGTAGAACCAAGTATTTCAAATATTATTTAGATTCATGTTTCTTCAGAACATGTCTTGCTACTGAGATATAATGTTGTATGCCTTTTTTCAAATGTTGGTATACTCTTTGCATTGACAATACATTTTCTCTACAAGATACCTTCGGTCAGATGCCTGTTTCCTGTTATTTTGATAGCTATGTGTGCATAAGAGATCAAATAATCATATGATTATAGAAGGTCCATGCCTTTGTATTCTTTTGAAAGCAATGTACCCACAGCAGACCCCAAAGCAGACACATTCCCTGCTAGCTATGAAAATCCTAAGAGAGCCCAGAGTATACCTTAATATTTTGCCATCTGTATGTTAAAGTATAGAGTGGATGAATGTCCCTGATATATATATATATATATATATATATATATATATATATATATATATATATAGTATACATATTTTTTAACTTCTGAGTCCATGTTATTATTATTATCAGTTATTTGTAGAGCGCCAACAGTTATCATATTTTATTTATTTTGCTATTTATATCTCTACAGCTTTCAGACTATATGCATTCCCTCTGCCAACATTTAATTTATTTAAACATAAAACAAAACAGAGCGCCCAAATGCTGTGATACCTTTGGATTGTATCTATAGATAGAATAAGCAAACATACTCACAGATTTACAAGCACTCAATAAGTGCTGTAAACACAGGCTGGACATTGGAAGTTGGCCAGCTGGCTTATGAGCTCACCTGAAGAAAAAAAGGTAAATCCGAGAAACGCATTGTGAGATTCATTACTTTTATGTGATTTTATGTTTTTAGCATTTTTGTTTTATCCATATCTACTGTTCTAAGCACTTTATGCCACCCCTGGAAGTATACCTAGATTTGATGTTCAAGTTTCTCTTTGGGCTCACTACACCTTACAGAGCTTTTGCACAATATATTCCCAGCATACGGAGGATCAACACTTTACCAATTGTCCAGCCTGCATATACAGCCACTTATCAAGTGCTTGTAAATCTATGAGTACATTTGCTTATTCTATCTATCGATACAATCCGAAGATATCACACCATTTGGGCACCCTGTTTTGTTTTATGTTTTCTAGATTTGGATAACAAAGAACAAAAGGGATGGCTCAAATATGCCAAATAAGACTGTAATTAGTCCATCTATAAGTGAAATACAGTAGTATATCATATGCTACGACAACTAATGACCCCAAGTTTGTATCCAAACTAGTCCAAAAAGCACAGTGTCAGGCAGGGCAAGGCTTCATTTGCGGGAGGAGACAAGCTCTAATACACTACAGAAAAACACAATTTACACATTGCTCGTTGAGCTACAGATACTGTAAATGGTTATCAGCATATACAGCCAAATTGCATAAGTGCCTCATACTTACTCGTCTCTCACTGTATTACTCCCCAGAACCAGGATTGATCCGTAAACTCGACCTTCCATCCGCATAGATATGATTCCATCAGGTGCACCATATGGATATACACGGATCTAGATTTGGATATCACAAGTGATTATTTGAAGAGGAAGCTGCCTGATTTGCTTCACGACACACAGTGTCATCACCAAGTGGACTTTTTATGTGATATAGACTTTTTTCTTTATTATATTTTCTTATATATATATTTTCACATATTATTTTCTGTGTGATTATGGGTTACCGCTTTTATCATTCAACATATAGATTTAATTTCTTTAATAGTCATTTTCAAAAAGTAGACCTCAGATTAGATGTATTCTATTTTCACTCACTTTTTCATTTACATTAGCTATGTGGGCATTAAACTATTTTGCACGTTATTTAACCAGCAAAAGACTTTGCCTTATGTCCCCTCATGAATTACCCTAAATTATATTTTGCAGTTCCGATTGTCTATTGTGGGACAAGAATGGTTCAGGAGGAGAAAGATTTTGTTGACTGTGGTATAGTGGTTCAGCCAACAGAATGCTAATAGGGAAGTAGAGGGGCGAGTCAAGACTCCAAAGACTGCTTAAAGTGAAAAATGAGGTGGCTGGCATTAAAAGGAGTCCTGAACATGTAGGATTTAGGCAGTTGTCTAACTACCTAATGCTAGGGCAACCTCTAAGAGTCCTAAATGTTTGTGTTTTGAGGGTATAAGCTGATGTCAGTTCCATTCCAATAAATCATTTTTTTTTTTATTTTTTTTTTAATTTATTCCATTCCAAAATATATGTAAAAATCTACAAGATGATTCATCTAATGATTTTCAAATGTATTTGTGGCACAAAACGCCAAAAGATTTTTTTCTAAGCCCTTGAGCTGGAGGTTTTCAAATGCTAGCCTGCAACTTAAAGTCAAGAAACAACAGTCTTAATACCACTGCTTCTTAACTACTTTGCCCCTTTAGAGCAAGTGGAGTTAAATCATTCCTGACTCAGGGTCAGATAACAAGTGGTGTGTAAGCTGTTTTGCGCGAGCGATATTGGATTTATCGCAGCTGTATTACAAGTTGAAAGTAAATGTGAATGTGTGAGCACAGTCACGATTTACGCTAGAATGATTACTGCAACCTCAGAGCTCTGGTTAACTGTTACGCAAGAAAAAAAAGTGTCATAAAAAAATACATTGAAAAATACACTCATATTAACACTATTTTAAAAACATATTGCAAAAAAAAAGTTATATGGGCCCATAGATATGAGGTCTCAGGTGTTAGAAAAAAATATATAGTTATTTTAAAAATACACGGCGAAATTATGAGTTTTGCAGTAAGGTAAAAAGCAGCGTTAACAGGTCCTAACGCTGCTTTATCACTACCGCTGCTATTACGAGTCTTGCAGGTTTAGGGGCACCGCACACTTTTTTGGCCTTACCGCAAACCGACTTACATAAACTTCGTAAACCCTTTTTTCTATAAGAATTCCATAGCGCCAGTATTACGAGTCTGTCCTGGGAGGCCAAAAAGTGAGCGGTACACCCTCTACCTCCAAGATTCATAACGCATTTTCAAGTCAGTATTTATGAGTTCTACACTACAACGCATAACTGTCTTCATCCAGACGGCATCTTCTATCTTCATCCATCCGTCTTGAAGATGGACCCGCTCCACGCCGGAAGGATGAAGATTGAAGATGCCGTTTGGATGAAGACTTCTGCCCATCTGGAGGACCACTTCTGCCCATCTGGAGGACCACTTCTGACGGCTTCGTTGAGGACATCTTGCTGCTTGGATGAAGACTTCTCCCGGTAAGTGAATCTTCGGGGGTTAGTGTTAGGATTTATATAAAGGGTTTTTTTTTCAGGTAAAAGAGATGATTTCTTTGGGGCAATGCCCCGCAAAAGGCCCTTTTAAGGGCTATTGGTAGTTTAGTTTAGGCTAGGGTTTTTTTATTTTGGGGGGCTTTTTTATTTTGATAGGGCTATTAGATTAGGTGTAATTAGTTTAAAGATCTGTAATTTGTTTTTTATTTTCTGTAATTTAGTGTTTGTTTGTTTTTGTAATTTACCTAATTTAATTTTTTTAATTGTGTTTAATGTAGGTAATTTATTTAATTGTAGTTTAGTGTTAGGTGTTAGTGTAACTTAGGTTAGGTTTTATTTTACAGGTAAATTTGTATATATTTAAGCTAGGTAGTTAGTAAACAGTTAATAACTATTCTACCTAGTTAAAATAAATTAGACATGTGCGGTATAATTCGGATTTATTCGGAAATTCAGAAAATTCGGTAAATTCGGAGATTCGGATCGATTAGAATTTCCGAATTAAAATACTTCCGAATCTACCGAATGAATCCGAAATAGCTGCCGTATCTCCGAATAAATCCGAATTAGCTCGGTAAAATTCGGCATTTCCCCATAGGAAACAATGGGAGTTTCGGCTGAAAAAAAACCTAACACCGCAGCCCCATTGTTTCCTATGGGGAAACACTAAGTCTGCACCTAACACCCTAACATGTACCCCAAGTCTCTAAACACCCCTAATCTGACACTTATTAACCCCTAATCTGCCGCCCCCACTATCACTGACACCTGCATTATCTTATTAACCCCTAATCTGCCAACCGGATATCGCCGCCACCTACATTATAGCTATGAACCCCTAATCTGCTGTCCCTAATATCGCCGACCCCTACATTATAGTAATTAACTCCTAATCTGCCCCCCCCAACGTCGTCGCAATCTAACTACAAGTATTAACCCCTAATCTTCCGACCGGATATCGCCGCCACCTACATTATAGCTATTAACCCCTAATCTGCTGTCCCTAACATAGCCGACCCCTACATTATAGTTATTAACCCCTAATCTGCCCCCCCCAATGTCGCCGCAATCTAACTACAAGTATTAACCCCTAATCTGCCGACCTGATATCGCTGCAACCTAAAATTATAGCTATTAACCCCTAATCTGCTGTCCCTAACATCGCCGACCCCTACATTATAGTTATTAACCCCTAATCTGCCCCCCCCAATGTCGCCGCAATCTAACTACAAGTATTAACCCCTAATCTGCCGACCGGATATCGCCGCCACCTACATTATAGCTATTAACCCCTAATCTGCTATCCCTAACAACACCGACCCCTACATTATAGTTATTAACCCCTAATCTGTCACCCCCCAACGTCGCCGCAATCTAACTACAAGTATTAACCCCTAATCTGCCAACCGGATATCGCCGCCACCTACATTATAGCTATTAACCCCTAATCTGCTGTCCCTAACATCGCCGACCCCTACATTATAGTTATTAACCCCTAATCTGCCCCCCCAACGTCGCCGCAATCTAACTACAAGTATTAACCCCTAATCTGCCGACCTGATATCGCAGCAACCTAAAATTATAGCTATTAACCCCTAATCTGCTGTCCCTAACATCGCCGACCCCTACATTATAGTTATTAACCCCTAATCTGCCCCCCCCCAACGTCGCCGCAATCTAACTACAAGTATTAACCCCTAATCTGCCGACCGGAAATCGCCACCACTATAATAAATGTATTAACCCCTAAACCGCCGCACTCCTGCCTCGCAAACACTATAATACATTTTATTAACCCCTAATCTGCCCTCCCTAACATCGCCGCCACCTACCTACAATTATTAACCCCTAATCTCCCGCCCCCAACGTCGCCGCTACTATAATAAGATTATTAACCGCTAAACTTAAGTCTAACCCTTACCCTAACACCCCCTAACTTAAATATAATTTAAATAAAACGAAATAAATTTACTATAGTTAAATAAATGAATCCTATTTAAAACTAAATACTTACCTGTAAAATAAACCCTAATATAGCTGCAATATAACTAATAGTTACATTGTAGCTATTTTAGCATTTATATTTATTTTACAGGCAACTTTGTATTTATTTTAACTAGGTACAATAGCTATTAATTAGTTATTGACTATTTAATAGCTACCTAGTTAAAATAATTACAAAATTACCTGTAAAATAAATCCTAACCTATATTACAAATTAAACCTAACACTACACTATCATTAAATAAATTAACTACAAGTACCTACAAATATCTACAATTAAATAAACTAAACTAAAGTACAAAAACCCCCCACTAAATTACAAAAAAAAAACAACACTAAATTACAAAAAATAAAAAAATATTACAAGAATTTTAAACTAATTACACCTAATCTAAGCCCCCTAATAAAATAACAAAGCCCCCCAAAATAAAACAATGCCCTACCCTATACTAAATTACAAAAGTTAACAGCTCTATTACCTTACCAGCCCTTAAAAGGGCCTTTTGCGGGGCATGCCCCAAAGAAAACAGCTCTTTTGCCTGTAAAAAAAAACACAATACCCCCCCCCCACACATTACAACCCACCACCCACATACCCCTACTCTAACCCAAACCCTCCTTAAATAAACCTAACACTACCCCCTGAAGATCTCCCTACCTTGAGTCGTGTTCACCCAGCCGGGCCGAAGTCTTCATCTGATGGGGCAGAAGAGTACGTCCAGACCGGCAGAAGTCTTCATCCAAGCGGGGCAAGAAGAGGTCTTCCATCCATCAGAAAAGTACCAAAAAACAAACAAACACTAAATTACCAAAAATAATAAAATATTACAATAATTTTAAACTAATTACACCTAATCTAAGCCCCCTACTAGCTATTAATATAGCTACAATATAACTAATAGTTACATTGTAGCTATTTTAGGATTTATATTTATTTTACAGGCAACTTTGTATTTATTTTAACTAGGTACAATAGTTATTAAATAGTTAATAACTATTTAATAACTACCTAGCTAAAATAAATACAAATTTACCTGTAAAATAAATCCTAACCTAAGTTACAATTACACCTAACACTACACTATCATTAAATTAATTAAATAAATGAATCCTATTTAAAACTAAATACTTACCTGTGAAATAAATCCTAATATAGCTACAATATAACTAATAGTTACATTGTAGCTATTTTAGGATTTATATTTATTTTACAGGCAACTTTGTATTTATTTTAACTAGGTAAAATAGCTATTAAATAGATATTTACTGTTTAATAGCTACCTAGTTAAAATAATTACAAAATTACCTGTAAAATAAATCCTAACCTAAGTTAAAATTAAACCTAACACTACACTGTCATTAATTAAATTAAATAAATTAACTACAAGTACCTACAATTAAATACAATGAAATAAACTAAACTAAAGTACAAAAAAAACAAACACTAAATTACAAAAAATAAAAAAATATTACAAGAATTTTAAACTAATTACACCTAATCTAAGCCCCCTAATAAAATAACAAAGCCCCCCAAAATAAAAAAGGCCCTACCCTATACTAAATTACAAAAGTTAACAGCTCTATTACCTTACCAGCCCCTAAAAGGGCCTTTTGCGGGAGCATGACCCAAAGAAAACAGCTCTTTTGCCTGTAAAAAAAAACACAATACCCCCCCCACATTACAACCCACCACCCACATACCCCTACTCTAACCCAAACCCCCCTTAAATAAACCTAACACTACCCCCCTGAAGATCTCCCTACCTTGAGTCGTGTTCACCCAGCCGGGCCGAAGTCTTCATCCGATGGGGCAGAAGAGGACATCCAGACCGGCAGAAGTCTTTATCCAAGCGGGACAAAAAGAGGTCTTCCATCCATCAGAAGTCTTGATCCAGGCGGTATCTTCTATGTTCATCCATCTGGAGCGGAGCAGCAGCATCCTGAATGCATCCGACGCGGAGCATCCTCTTCTTTCTTGATCCGACGACTAAATGACTGTACCTTTAAGTGACGTCATCCAAGATGGCGTCCCTTGAATTCTGATTGGCTGATAGGATTCTATCAGCCAATCGGAATTAAGGTAGGAAAATCTGATTGGCTGATTCAATCAGCCAATCAGATTCAAGTTCAATCCGATTGGCTGATCCAATCAGCCAATCAGATTGACCTCGCATTCTATTGGCTGATCGGAGCAGCCAATAGAATGCGAGGTCAATCTGATTGGCTGATTGGATCAGCTAATCGGATTGAACTTGAATCTGATTGGCTGATTGGATCAGCCAATCGGATTGAACTTGAATCTGATTGGCTGATTGAATCAGCCAATCAGATTTTTCCTACCTTAATTCCGATTGGCTGATAGAATCCTATCAGCCAATCGGAATTCAAGGGACGCCATCTTGGATGATGTCACTTAAAGGTACAGTCATTTAGTCGTCGGATCAAGAAAGAAGAGGATGCTCCACGTCGGATGTCTTCAGGATGCTGCCGCTCCGCTCCGGATGGATGAACAGAGAAGATGCCGCCTGGATCAAGACTTCTGATGGATGGAAGACCTCTTCTTGCCCCGCTTGGATGAAGACTTCTGCCGGTCTGGATGTCCTCTTCTGCCCCATCGGATGAAGACTTCGGCCCGGCTGGGTGAACACGACTCAAGGTAGGGAGATCTTCAGGGGGGTAGTGTTAGGTTTATTTAAGGGGGGTTTGGGTTAGAGTAGGGGTATGTGAGTGGTGGGTTGTAATGTTGGGGGGGTGTTTTTTTTACAGGCAAAAGAGCTGTTTTCTTTGGGGCATGCCCCACAAAAGGCCCTTTTAAGGGCTGGTAAGGTAATAGAGCTGTTAACTTTTGTAATTTAGTATAGGGTAGGGCATTTTTTTTATTTTGGGGGGCTTTGTTATTTTATTAGGGGGCTTAGATTAGCTGTAATTAGTTTAAAATTGCCGGTCTGGATGTCCTCTTCTGCCCCATCGGATGAAGACTTCGTCCCGGCTGGGTGAACACGACTCAAGGTATGGAGATCTTCAGGTGACTAGTGTTAGGTTTATTTAAGGGGAGTTTGGGTTAGAGTAGGGGTATGTGGGTGGTGGGTTGTAATGTGGGGGGGTATTGTGGGTTTTTTTACAGGCAAAAGAGCTGTTTTCTTTGGGGCATGCCCCGCAAAAGGCGCTTTTAAGGGCTGGTAAGGTAATAGAGCTGTTAACTTTTGTAATTTAGAATAGGGTAGGGCATTTTTTTATTTTGGGGGGCTTTGTTATTTTATTAGGGGGCTTAGATTAGGTGTAATTAGTTTAAAATTCTTGTAATATTTTTTTATTTTTTGTAATTTAGTGGGGGTTTTTTTGTAATTTAGTGGGGTTTTTTTGTACTTTAGTTTAGTTTATTTAATTGTAGATAATTGTAGGTACTTGTAGTTAATTTATGTAATGATAGTGTAGTGTTAGGTTTAATTGTAACTTAGGTTAGGATTTATTTTACAGGTAATTTTGTAATTATTTTAACTAGGTAGCTATTAAAGTCAATAACTATTTAATAGCTATTGTACCTAGTTAAAATAAATACAAAGTTGCCTGTAAAATAAATATAAATCCTAAAATAGCTACAATGTAACTATTAGTTATATTGCAGCTATATTAGGGTTTATTTTACAGGTAAGTATTTAGTTTTAAATAGGATTAATTTATTTAACTATAGTAAATTTATTTCGTTTTATTTAAATTTTATTTAAGTTAGGGGGTGTTAGGGTTAGGGTTAGACTTAGGTTTAGGGGTTAATAACCTTATTATAGTAGCGGCGACGTTGGGGGCGGGAGATTAGGGTTAATAATTGTAGGTAGGTGGCGGCGATGTTAGGGAGGGCAGATTAGGGGTTAATAAAATGTATTATAGTGTTTGCGAGGCGGGAGTGCGGCGGTTTAGGGGTTAATACATTTATTATAGTGGCGGCGATTTCCGGTCGGCAGATTAGGGGTTAATACTTGTAGTTAGATTGCGGCGACGTTGGGGGGGGCAGATTAGGGGTTAATAACTATAATGCAGGGGTCGGCGATGTTAGGGACAGCAGATTAGGGGTTAATAGCTATAATGTAGGTGGCGGCGATATCCGGTCGGCAGATTAGGGGTTAATACTTGTAGTTAGATTGCGGCGACATTGGGGGGGGGCAGATTAGGGGTTAATAACTATAATGTAGGGGTCGGCGATGTTAGGGACAGCAGATTAGGGGTTAATAGCTATAATGTAGGTGGTGGCGATATCCGGTCGGCAGATTAGGGGTTAATACTTGTAGTTAGATTGCGGTGACATTGGGGGGGGCAGATTAGGGGTTAATAACTATAATGTAGGGGTCAGCGGTGTTAGGGACAGCAGATTAGGGGTTAATAGCTATAATGTAGGCGGCGGCGATATCCGGTCGGCAGATTAGGGGTTAATACTTGTAGTTAGATTGCGGCAACCTTGGGAGGGGCAGATTAGGGGTTAATAACTATAATGTAGGGGTCGGCAATGTTAGGAACAGCAGATTAGGGGTTCATAGGGATAATGTAGGTTGCGGCGATATCCGGTCGGCAGATTAGGGGTTAAATAATGTTATTATAGGGTTTGCGATGTGGGGGGGCCTCGGTTTAGTGGTTCATAGGTAGTTTATGGGTTTTAGTGACTTAGTGTACTAAATGGGTGTTAGTGTACTAAAACATACCGAATTTTGGAACCGAATAGAACCGAATTCAGCCGAATTTATTCGAATCCGAATAAATCAGAAACAAATTTATTCGAATCCGAATAAATCCGAAACGAATGTATTCGAATACGAATAAATCTGAAACAAATTAATTCAAATTTTGCAGAATTCGATTCTATCCGAACCGAAATTCGAAAAGTCAGAATCGATCCGAACCGAAAACGAACCGAATTTTTTAGCCGTGCACATGTCTAAAATAAATACAAACTTGCCTGTAAAATAAAAATAAACCCTAAGATACCTACAATGTAACTATTAGTTATATTGTAGCTAAAAAAGGGGGGGAGTGGGGTAAGTGCGCTAAAAAAGCTAAAGGTATCAGAACAAAGTATATTGTACTTTAAGGGTCATTAGTATTACCTTAATTTTTTATATATATGTGATCTCCGAAATATATATTAAAATAGTAAATGGAACTTCATTTTTTAATGAAATAAAATAAATGTTAATAAAGGTGTTCTTTAGAAGTGAATTTAAACTTTGTGTAAGTGATATAGAAAAGTAACTAAAATTGTTGCTAACGAGGTGATGTGAAAAGTAACTAAAATTGTTGCTAATAAGACGATGTGAAAAAATGTGTCATTAATAGTGTTTGGAATTTGTTATGTTTGGAGATATCCTATATATAGGATAATACAGTACTTGAAGACTAGATAGTAGAGGTGTAGTACCAATAGCAATATTTGAGAATAAGTATTTATTAGTCCAGGCTAGAAATTAGCAGGATCCAAGGGACCTAACAGATAGCCCTTAATAGTAAATGCACACAGATGTAAATAATTTTACAGATTTATTTTCAGTTAAAAATATTACAATATAACAATTAGGTAGGGGACGTCTCCCCAATTGCACAGCCTAAAGTTTCTCTAAAACCATAAAAATCTAAAAAAACTACTATAAAACAATCTATATGATGAACAGCAAATAGTCAGAAGCTCTATATCATATAAGCACAGTAGAATCTTGTGTGGTTAACTCTCGTAATAACTTTTGGTGTGATAGATTCGTTTATCCAGACTGAGTTATTTTAGTATCGCCTTCAAATTATATGTGGATCATGCTAAAAGTCTCTATGCAAGTTCCGTAATAGATTGTGATAGCACACAGAGGTATATTTTCTAGGGGTGATTATATTCTCCCTTCAGATATGGGTAAGACAAATTTAAAGCTTACTTTTTAAGTCCTGGAAGAGCTGCTGGAGCCTGTGTCCGCCGGCTATCTCTCAGCCGAGTCAGTGCGCCGCATGGATCTTGGCGTCTGACGTCACCGGTAAGTCTTCCGGTTGTCAAAAAAGAAGAAAAAATTCTCAGCTGGAGTGTGTATTTTATCCAGATAGGATTTGGGAAATAAATTCTTTGTGAGTCAGTTGAAATTACACCCTGCACCTAGTGCCAATGCACGCAGGGATTATTTAGACTCCGGTATTGATGATTCAAGACGTAACAGAATAACCCGGGTTACCTCAGAAATTTGTTAGAAGTTCATTTGAGATTCAGATGTCCTTGTCTGTAGTAGGCACAGTCACTTAGATCGACGCGTTTCACTCACCAGGGAGCTTTATCAAGATCTTGATAAAGCTCCCTGGTGAGTGAAACTACACTAGGTGCAGGGTGTAATTTCAACTGACTCACAAAGAATTTATTTCCCAAATCCTATCTGGATAAAATACACACTCCAGCTGAGAATTTTTTCTTCTTTTTTGACAACCGGAAGACTTACCGGTGACGTCAGACGCCAAGATCCATGCGGCGCACTGACTCGGCTGAGAGATAGCCGGCGGACACAGGCTCCAGCAGCTCTTCCAGGACTTAAAAAGTAAGCTTTAAATTTGTCTTACCCATATCTGAAGGGAGAATATAATCACCCCTAGAAAATATACCTCTGTGTGCTATCACAATCTATTACGGAACTTGCATAGAGACTTTTAGCATGATCCACATATAATTTGAAGGCGATACTAAAATAACTCAGTCTGGATAAACGAATCTATCACACCAAAAGTTATTACGAGAGTTAACCACACAAGATTCTACTGTGCTTATATGATATAGAGCTTCTGACTATTTGCTGTTCATCATATAGATTTTTTTATAGTAGTTTTTTTAGATTTTTATGGTTTTAGAGAAACTTTAGGCTGTGCAATTGGGGAGACGTCCCCTACCTAATTGTTATATTGTAATATTTTTAACTGAAAATAAATCTGTAAAATTATTTACATCTGTGTGCATTTACTATTAAGGGCTATCTGTTAGGTCCCTTGGATCCTGCTAATTTCTAGCCTGGACTAATAAATACTTATTCTCAAATATTGCTATTGGTACTACACCTCTACTACCTAGTCTTCAAGTACTGTATTATCCTATATATAGGATATCTCCAAACATAACAAATTCCAAACACTGTTAATGACACATTTTTTCACATCGTCTTATTAGCAACAATTTTAGTTACTTTTCACATCACCTCGTTAGCAACAATTTTAGTTACTTTTCTATATCACTTACACAAAGTTTAAATTCACTTCTAAAGAACACCTTTATTAACATTTATTTTATTTCATTAAAAAATGAAGTTCCATTTACTATTTTAATATATATTTCGGAGATCACATATATATAAAAAATTAAGGTAATACTAATGACCCTTAAAGTACAATATACTTTGTTCTGATACCTTTAGCTTTTTTAGCGCACTTACCCCACTCCCCCCTTTTTTCACTTAAAATTACTGAGGAGAACAAAGGATCTTCTCAATCTGTAAGTGTGTGGTATCTCCTTTGTACCAGCGCTCTACTGTCACCCCACAGATTATATTGTAGCTAGTTTAGGGTTTATTTTATAGGTAAGTATTTAGTTTTAAATAGGAATAATTTAGTTAATTATAGTAATTTTATTTAGATGTATTTAAATGATATTTCAATTAGGGGGTGTTAGGGTTAGACTCAGGTTTAGTGGGTTAATAAATTTAATATAGTGGCGGCGACGTTGGGGGTGGCAGATTAGGGGTTAATAAGTGTAGGTAGGTTGCAGCGACATTGGGGGCGGCAGATTAGAGGTTAATAAATATAATGTAGGTGTCCGCGATGTTGGGGGCAGCAGATTAGGGGTTAATAAGTATAATGTAGGTGGCGAGTGGCGGCGATGTTGGGGGCGGAAGATTAGGAGTTAATAAGTGTAAGGTTAGGGGTGTTTAGACTCTGGGTTCATGTTAGGGTGTTAGGTGTAAACATAAAATGTGTTTCCCCATAGGAATCAATGGGGCTGCGTTACTGAGATTTACGCTGCTTTTTGGCAGGTGTTAGACTTTTACTCAGCCGACTCTCACCATGGATGTCTATGGGGAAATCGTGCATGAGCACGTATGACCAGCTCACCGCTGACTTAAGCAGCGCTGGTATTGGAGTGCGGTAAGGAGCTCAATTTTGCTCTGCGCTCACTTCTTGCCTTTTAACGCCGGGTTTGTAAAAACCTGTAATACCAGCGCTGCAGGTAAGTGAGCGGTGAGAAAAAACTGCTCGTTAGCACCGCACAGCGCAAAACTCGTAATCTGGCCGACAGTTATTCATTAAACCATGAACACATATGTTCCCATTGAGGCATCTATTTAGATCTATGCAGCAATTATTTACGTGAGGTGAAAGATCAATTTTTACACTTTTCTGAAAAATATAAGACAGTGAAATGAGATGAGCAAAATAATTTATTACTAACAATTTAGAAATGATCATATATATTACATTGCATTGTGTTTTAGAAGGCAGAGAGCACATAATTGCATGTTACTTTTATACATCTCTAAGCAAAAATGACATGAAGCATACACAAATGTCATCCTTTTCTGAATTACCTCTGAAACCTATTGTGACAAAAAAAAAAACTTTCCGGAACACTGAATAATTCTTTTCAAGGATGGTGAGACCCATTTTTGTATAACAATCTGATTCTTTCTTTAGATGTTTGAATTCCAAAATAAAAGATGTTCATTTGCTATTTCCCTTCTGCCAAAATACACTGCATAGACCTCAAAGTAAAAAATACATACATAAAAATATTCCTCACACTATGTTCTGTTCATTTTAATTAGTTCAGTAATATATACACTCTGATGATAATAAAAACCTCTCGAACATGGACAGAAATTATGCAAATTATTTGGAGTTATTTTTAGACCTTTTATTGTAATGTAGATGTCTCTTATTCACTTTCAGAACCATGTATAGCAAGATTAAAGGGACTGAGAGAATTTGCACAGATAGTGTTATAAAAATCCAGTATAAAACCTTTAAAACATGTACTTAGAAGCTCCCAATTTAGCACTGTTCATGAGATTAGGCTGGGGCACCCAATGGAATGGTCTGAGAAAGCAGGAAGTTCAGAAACTCTCCTGACACATATGAGAAGACCCATTACAAAAACAGGAGCAAGCTGGAGTATCTGTAGACATAAGTATGCATCTAAAATGTTGGGGCTTGGTTAGAAGTCTGAAAATCAGCACAATATTATTTAAAAATAGGCAAAACTATAAATTTTTACAAAAACACCCCAAATGGGCTATATAAATGGATCATCTATAAAACATTTATGTACAGAAAAATCTAGTGTACAATACCCCTTTAACAGCTCTCAAGATAAAATGTAGCTATCTAAAATAATTTTAGGGACCTCGCAGTACTGATGGAACCTCTTAGATAATCTCACCCAAGCTTAGAGCTTTAGATCGTTAGGCCTTCACTTACAGGACAAAAACCTGTAAAAAATAAATTATATATATATATATATCGAATTTACAGAACCAAGCACTCACGTTCCAATTTATTTGCCCAGGAGCAGGTACATGAATGTGTATATAATCTAAAGCAGAGGACGCACACTGTGCGGTCTCTGCTTTAAATGTTATATATATATATATATATATATATATCATACTCTAAATAATGTTTACATGGAAAAGTTAAATTGACATAACTGTGGACATTTCTTTTGCCTGTGCACTACTTTTCATAATAACTTGTTCATGCATGCAATGCAGAATATAATGCTTTCCTGTCTACTATAAAGAGAATGCTTGATGTTTGTTTTTTGCTATCTCTACTAGGGACGGGCAAAAATCAAATGCTAAATATGGCTGCAGCCAGCGGCATTTTTTTTTTCAGTGCTGGATATATCAGTGTGAATGAGCCACATACAGAGATCTGTGCAAATCTAGAAAGTTTATCCATGGCTAATGTCTACAATCCAACTACTCCGGTTTCAGATTTTTAATTACCTATGTATTATATAAAATGTTCTCTGTTGCATAAATAGGCAATTTTTCACAATGAACTCAAAGGGACCACCAGGGGCAAAACTATAGGGGGTGCAGAGGTCGCAATTGCGACTGGGCCCCCAAGGGTGGGGGCCCAGCTTAAAAAAAAAAAAAAAAAAACGTTGACCTGCCACTGCCTGCACTGATATCATATGAGTGTGACATGATGCCTCACTAGTGTCTCTGAATACAAGGGTTAGTGTTTCTGTTTTACCCATTGGTGTTTATGTGTGTGTATATATGTATGTATGTATGTATGTATGTATGTATGTATGTGACTGTGGGTATTTATGCATGTATATGTGTATGTTTGTGGAACCAGCAAATTACAGACCTTGTTACTACAGCATGGGGGGGCGGGGGGTAAACAGTGTCACTATACAGTACCACTATATACAGTACGGGGGGCTGGACCATGTCACAGACTACTGTGGTTATTTTATAAAGTACTGGGGTGGGTAGGGTCAGGCCAACCATCTTACCAGCAGATTACAGACTGTGTCACTGACTCACTATATACAGTACTGGTGGGTTAAACAGTGTCACTATATACAGTAATAGGTGGTCAGGCCATCTCAAAGACTGTGGGCACAGGGTACCTCCTTTTCATTACATGTAATCTGATTCACATTTTTTTTCTGTGTTTTAATTGTATATATATATAAAAATATATATATATATCAAATTCACTTTTTTTGGGGGGTGGGGGGTCTTCTTAGATTCTTGCACCTAGGCCCTGTGGTTTCTAGTTACGCCTCTGGGACCACCAATGAGCAAGTGCTACCCAGGTGCTGAACCAAAAATGGGCCTTCTCCAAAGCTTACGTTGCTGCCATTTCAAATAAAGATACCAAGAGAACAAAGAAAATTTGATAATAGGAGTAAATTAGAAAGTTGCTTAAAATTGGATGCTCGTTCTGAATCATGAAAATTGGGGTTTCATATCCCTTTAATCCCTAATTTTAAAATGAAAAAACAAAAACACAAATGGGCAGGATTAACAGCAAGCAAATGTTGATTTCATGACAGATTGAAGGGCCTATGCTAATAGTCTTTCTAAGGGAGTTGAATAGAGGCATTACTGGTAAAGTGGGCATATGTGTTTGATGGGTTATTGATTTTGATTTTATTTATTGGTGTAAAAGTACTAATTTATTTAAAAAAATTAACTTTATTTAATTGAACAGGTGTCATTTGTATCTGTTTGTTGACATTGCATGTATAAAACCAATGTATCATTTTAAATGTTTGTGTTTTTTTCTGTAATAAGTAAAAAAGTGTTGTCTATTGTTTTTGAAGTCAAATTTATCTGTGGAATGTGATAAGTAAAAAAGGGCCCTGTAACTATGTTGTCACGTATCGAGAATATGAATTGTGATCAGCCAAACAGAACTGGCACATGTTATATATAGGCCTATTTGCTCAAAACCAATAATGAAAAAAGTGCTTCAGCTATACAATGAAAAATGTCTGATTGTAATTGTGTGGATCATCTGCAACTGTTAAGGTTGATTGAAAGGGCCTCAGTAGGGAGTCTAATGAAGGGCAGGCAGGTGAGGTTTGAAGAATGGATGTAATTTTTTTGTCCTTCCCTATACTAATGAAGTATTCAAACTCCTTTTTAGGAATCATCCCATTTCAGACTTTTTGACTGTTTATATAATTGATTCCTCAGGGTGGTCCATCAGGTTTATTGAGTTTACAGTTAGTACTTTCTGCTATTATATTTGATACGTTTTAAGTTTTTATTAATTTAAAAAAATATGAGGGATGGTAACACAAGGTTTGCTGTTGAATGGTGATCTGAGTATAATTTTGTAATGATACATATAGCTCTTCGATTGACAGGGACTCTGATATGCGCATCACATTAAAAGGAATCGTGTCACGTTATTTGTCATCTTAAATGTGAATGTTATGTTTATTATTCCCTGTACGTCATTCTCTCAATAAAAAAGAATATATATATATATATATATATATATATATATATATAAAATATATTGATCAGTAAATATGTTGTACACTTTTATTCCACTTTCATAGTACAGATTAGTCTCTTTGGCCTCTTTGGTCTATCAGAGAGGGGCTAATTAATAATTATAAAATTAATGTTTTTGTTGCTATTTATTTATTTTTGAGAGTTGTACAATTTAAGAGATTTTGGACTATTTCTAACTTGATTATTGTTAAAAAAAAAGGCTATATCATATACATTTGTTAAACATAATTCTATACATAACACATCCTGTTTCTTTGCACCTATAGAAAATTATCATTATATTGGAAGGAATAGTGGTACATTTCGTGCAAAAATGCAAACAAAAAAACGACATTTGATATATGTTGAGCGTTTCACATAAATTTAAAAAAATATCTAAGATACTAGCAAAGTGTTTCATTTTACTTATTATTCTGCCAACATAAAAAGTTTGAGTAATTGTAACCTTCATTTTGTTTTAGAACCTTATATAATATGCAGCGTGCTAGAGAGCTACAATTAAATCTATCACTTAGGAGTAATAATGAAAGGCAATTATAATTCCACACATCTCTACTTAAAGCACATTATGCTATTAAAGTGCCCTTTCAGAAATGAGTTCATAAGAATGGAGATCGTGAGTTTAGTAAATAAATGTGGATGCATGCAATTTTATAAATGTGCAGAAAACGTCCATAATTTAGCAATTATAGTGATAAAAGCATTTGACCTTAAAAAAAAAAGAAAAGCTTAAGAGATACAGTATTGTGAAAACTATTTTGATTAGTAACACAACATTAACTAAAACATAAAAAATGTAAATCTATCTCATAATTTATTTTGTTATTTTTAAAAGTTAGATTTCGAAAGATGACAAATTATGATTAGGATATTTTATTTGGAATAGCCTACAAGAACAAAAAAATATAATACTAATTATCAGCTAGATTACGAGTTTTGTGTTATGAGTGAAAAAGCATCGTTATGCTTCATAACCCTGCTTTTTCCCTAACGCCGCTATTACAAGTCTTGTAGGTATAGGTGTACCGCACACCTTTTTGGCCGTCACGCAACATCAGTACCGCACTTTTAAAAAAGTCCTTTTTCAATGGAACTCCCATAGCCCCGGTATTACGAGTTTGCCTGGGAGGCCAAAAAGTGAGCGGTACACCCTATACTGACAAGATCCGTACCGCCATCTAAAGTCAGTAGTTATGAGTTTTACGTTACAAATCTGTAGCATAAAACTCATAACTAAAGTGTGACAAAGTACACTAACACCCATAAACTACCTATTAACCCCTAAACCGAGGCCCTCCCGCATCGCAAACAATAAAATAAAATTATTAACCCCTAATTTTCTGCTCCGGACATCGTCGCCACTAAAAAAATTATTAACCCCTATTCCACCTTTCCCTAACATCGTCGACACTATAATAAACCTATTAACCCCTAAACCACCACCCTCCCGCATCGCAAATACTATTTAAATATTATTAACCCCTAATCTGCCGTCCACCCACACTGCCGCTATAATAAACCTATTAACCACTAAACCGCAAGCCCCCACAACGAAATATACTAAAATAAATGATTAACCCCTAAACCTCTGACCTCCCACATCACTAACTCTACATAACTATATTAACCCCTAATCCTAACCCTAACGTAACCCTAAGTCTAAGTCTAACCCTAACCCTAACGTAACCCTAAGCCTAACAACCTCTAACTTAAATATAATTAAAATAAATCTAAATAAACCTTACAATTATTAACTAAATAATTCCTATTTAAAACTAAATACAAACTTACCTGTAAAAAAAAACCTAAGCTAGCTACAAAATAACTAATAGTTATATTGTAGCTATTTTAGGTTTTATTTTTATTTCACAGGTAAGTTCGTATTTATTTTAACTACATAGACTAGTTAGTAAATAGTTATTAACTATTTGCTAACTGCCTAGTTAAAAAAATACAAAGTTACCTGTAAAATAAAACCTAAATACTATCAGCCAATAGGATTGAGCTCTCATTCTATTGGCTGTTCCAATTAGCCATTAGAATAAAACTCAACCCTATTGGCTGATTGCAACAGCCAATAGGATTTTTTCCTCTTTAATTCCTATTGGCTGATAGAAATCTTTCAGCCAATAGGAATATAAGGGATGCCATCTTGGATGACGTCACTTAAAGCGAACCTTCATTTTCCAGCGACGGCCGTAAGAAGAGGATGCTCCTGCGCTGGATGTCTTGAAGATGGACCCACTCCGCGACAGATGGATGAAGATAGAAGATGCCGTCTGGATGAAAGGTGAGAAGCCTTCTGTCTTCATTGGTTTTCTTTCTGAAAGATAAGACTTCAGACAGTTTACATGAACATTTTCTTGCATGTGGCATCCCAAAAGTAATAACAATGGAGGTATCTGTTATTGGTTTTTAGAAAGAGAATGCATCAATTAACTATGCATTCTAAATATTGGCATATTTAAAACTTAATAAAGAAAACACTTAAAATTATCAATTGAACTTAAAACTAAAGTACACATTACAATGAAAGTTTAATTTTGACTAGATTTAAAATGTACATTAAGATTAAAGGGACAGTAAACCTTAAAAATAATGTTATATAATTCTGCACATAGTGCAGAATTATATAACATTATATTAGCGCAAACACTGTAAAACCTAATATTCCCTTATAATTTTTAAAAGAAACGGCTGTTTTACAGACCCGCTCTCTGTGATCTTCTGAGCGGGTCTGTTTGTTTTACACAGCGCATCGGGATAGCTGTATAGTCACAGCCCGGCCCGACCGCGCCATCATACTAAGTGCAACTCGCTCCTGCTCTGTCTGACAGCGGGAGCGAGCTGCACTTAGTATAATAGCGCGGTCGGGCTGGGCTGTGACTATACAGCTGGCCCGATGCGCTGTGTAAAACAAACAGACCCGCTCAGAAGATCACAGAGAGCGGGTCTGTGAAACAGCCGTTTCTTTTAAAAATTATAAGGGAATATTAGGTTTTACAGTGTTTGTGCTAATATAATGTTATATAATTCTGCACTATGTGCAGAATTATATAACATTATTTTTAAGGTTTGCTGACACTTTAATCTGATTCCTAAACAATCAAAGAAAATATTTTTATAATTGCTTTAGCTAATTGTTTTCAGAAAATATCAGTAAAAAGGCTTCCTTGCTTTACTTTGTTGACTTATTTTTTATTTTATTTTCCCCTTTTACCTCCTTCAATTATTATTGATGGTTTAACCACCTTTTAAAAGATAAATATATTTTATTTTTTTCTCTTTTCGGGTGTTACCTGTGATCTGCTAAAATGTCTGGGAAAAACTATATTTCACAGGAAATCTGTGATTATTTTAACAATTACATTCATAAATATAATGGTCCATTCCTCATCCCAGAAGCTAAAAACAACAAGTGCGAAAGTGTTTTAGATATACTAACAAAGGTATTAACTCTTAAAAAGATTAATAATAATAATAATAATAATAATAAAAGAAAATGTATGATAGCCCAGGCAGTGATTTCAACATTAAGGGGACTAACAAACATTATTGGAGACCGACAGAGCAAAATAAAGACCTTAAATTAAAGTTAGATAACACACAGACTGACAGATTGTATTAAGCTGTCTGCTTTAACTAACACCATACAAATCAGTAAATTATAACGCCAATTAAAATTAACAGAACACAGCAGAAATGAATACTCAAATAAAATTACTGAGTTACAAATGAAAATAAAACAAGAAGAAAAAATAATTAGTGATATTTCTGGGAACAATGCAGATAGTGATCACTTACTCTTACAAAGGAAAGAGCCAAAACAAGTAACAAAACAAGTTAAAATGCAAGTGGGCCCCACTAAAAACCCAAGTTCTGTTCCAATTGCCCCTGTCATAATATCTGAGAATTTTAACACCCTGAAAGTTCCTACAGGCTTTTCAAATCAGACTAGGCCAAAACCAATGACTGTAGCAGATAAAGACATTTTTCAGAAATGGTGTGGCACAATTCCCACAAACAGCTTAATAACTTTTCACCTTGGTTTCACAAGGGATCATAAAAAGCCATAAAAGTAGGTATGAGTATGCAGGAATGGACAGAATTTCTTCAAGATGCCATGGGCCCCTATGGCAACAGGTTATTAGGATTCACCTCAAGCAGATCTGATCAGGCTTGGAGAATAGTTAAAACATGTTTTAATTTTACTAGTCTTGAAAAATAGATTAGTGAAATTACCATGAGACCTCTAGATGGACCATTTGAAGTAGCAAAAAGAGTTTTATTCTGGTGTGTGCTGAGCAAGCCACAGACCCAAATGGTCTGGGGGTCACCAACTCACATAGAGAGGGTACTTGAAGCTCTCCCCAGAAAATGTCAGGAGTTTGTAAAGCTGTATGATCCAAACTCCACAAACTTTGATATGGTGCTCACTAGAGCTGAGAAGTGATGGATTTATCACCCATATACCATTAAGGCAATTTCTGCAGTGAAGCAGTCAATGGAGATCAATCTGACTATTCACAGGCAGGAATCAGAGAGGGGTAACAGAAGGAATGTTTGGGGATATCAGAATAGTAGAGAATCAAATACAGGAAACTGGAGAGACAGGAATTTAAATGGCGATATTAATAGAGGAGAAAATAAGTATAAAAATTGGAGGCTGAGGCCAAATGAGATAAGCAATAAGGCCAACTTAAGTTATTGGGAACTCAAACAACAAAACAGGAGAATGAAAGATGAAATTGGGTTTCTAATGAAACAGCTGACAGAACTGCAGTGCTCAAACTAAATCATTTTTTTTTGTTTATAAGCAAATTTGTTTGCAGTGCATTTGTATCATGTAATGTGTACTTTAGTTTTTTAAGTGTTTCATTATTAAGTTTTAAATATGCCAATATTTAGAATGCATAGTTAGATGCATTCTCTTTCTAAAAAACAATAACAGATACCTCCATTGTAATTTCTTTTGGGATTTCACATGCAAGAAAATTTTCATGTAAACTGTCTGAAGTCTTATCTTTCAGAAACAAAACCAATGAAGACAGAAGGCATCTCACCTTTCCTTCCAGCTTTCCCCAATAACACATATTATAGATTGTTGTTTTTCAGGTGTCTTCAGGACTGATCTTACCATGAAGCAATGATGGTGGAGTTGGACAAATTAAATAAGTATAACATGTATCACAATGGAGATGTAAAATGGGGCACTAGGCCAAAAAAATATATAGCATAAAGGGGTAAATAATCATATAAGTAAAGCAACATAAGTTTAAGTAAGGGTTGCGAGTGGGATGATGCAATGACAGAGGCACATCCCAACTTTGAAGTTAATAACTATGAATGTGGTTTCTACTGCAGATGGAGTGTTGTAGTGTGAAGTAAAAATATATCCTGATGAAACAGCCCTGAGCAGGCTGAGAAACGCGTCGCTGTGTTAATAAAGACTTTTTATACTTTTATACACTTGCTATTGTGTGTGTTTTTATCACCTCCTGTGATAAATTATATAATTGATCCTGGTTCCTGTTGAGGATTGCTGTTTTAAGTCTACTGGGCGACGTTTTGGCTCCAGTTTGCTGAGATTGCACCTGCAGGTGCCCACCATCTTGTAAGTGCAAGCAATTGGTATTATTTTCCCATTGTCTTGATGATATTGGGCCATGTCGTGTTGCTTTTTCCTTTATCCATAGGCACATATACATTGGAGTGTCAGAGGATTCCTGACTGTCTCTGCGCTTTGGATACAGTGTGCTGAACCACTGAGAAGTGTCAGTCTGCTCTACTAGCACCAGTGGGGTGCTTTATGTTTGTGAGTATTCACATTCTCATATTGCTGCTCATTTTACCTGTACTGGCGATATTAGGCCATGGTGGCACCTCTGTTTTTTATTCTTTTTTAGATTCCATACTACAGGATAGCCATCCTTTGACAGAGTGCAGCCTCAAACATCTGGAAATTGTCATTACCCTGGACTCATAGACTTTTACATTATCATTATTTGGTTTTGAATTGGTTTTATTATTTTTTCCAATCTATGTTTATATTCTAGTAATATATATATATTCTTATATATATATATATATATATAGTTTTTTACTATTATCATTTTCAGCTTTGTGGTTACATACTTATGTCCACATTTTAGATTTTTTAGGGTTTTATTTATAGTTTTATAATTGTTGCTATTATTATATTTCTAGATTTAGGCCTGTTTTTTTTGTCGAGACATTACAAGCACTACCATATCACCTATTATATTGGAACTGAGGAAGCGCCCCCTAAGGGCGTGGTGTGTCCACTGAGTACATACCACTCTCTCCATACATTCTTTTTTTAAAATATGCCTGGTTTTAATCTCTTTTCATTCCTTTGAGGGTCTTGGAAAAAAGAAAATAGTTCAAAGAGAGCAAGGACCAGATGCCAAAAGATGACAACAAAGAACTTCAGTGAACCATTATAACTTTTGTTTTACAGGCACAATTCACATTTTATTAATATAGATTTTACTACACGCATACCCATCTAGTGTACCCACACTCACCCACTCATACATGAACTTTTAATTTTTCCCAATTTTAAGACCATTGTATAAATGTTGCTAATGGGGTTTAGCATAGGATTTTGTGTTTCTATGTATAATTTTAAATTAATTTTTTAATGAATTGTATAAAGTTAGACTAGGAATTGACGGTCCTAGGAAAGTACAGAAGAGCTCATATCGCTGAGGGAATGATATTCCTAAGGGATAGTGGGAGAATTTTCCCTGTAAGGTTTTCGCTCCCACTGTGTTCTTCTGTACTAGTGGGTATAACTAGAAAACAGGGCAACATAGGAGAAGAAAAAGTGAGGGAATGTGGTGACATTTTATCACTGGAATATTAAAATATAGCTCACAGATTTTATACCTGGCAATTCACATAGCTGGTTTTAAAATTGAATATACAAGTAGTTCTTTGGCCTAGTGTCTGTTTAAGTAGGACACTCACAATAGCCTTTGAGTGGCATTTGATAAACCACTCCCTATTGAATAGGGGTATAAAAACGGGAACACTCTCTATCTCTTGCTCTCTCTTTCTTATCTTGTGCATCCCGAAAAGATGGCTGATGGTGGACACAATGGAGAATGTGGCTAAGTATATTCCTTGGATAAAATCCTGTGATTATTTTTAGCAGTGTTGCAGAAATTTTAGTATTGTAGTAAAGTTGCCCTGTCTTATATATTTGGACTGTTTTGCTGTAAAATAGATGTGTATATATACCTGTAAATATTTCTCTTATTATTAACATATATTGATTCCAAATAAACTGTTTGGAAACAATGGAGACTCTCTCATAGAGTTTATTTCACAACTTACTTGTATTGGTTTAGTGGTTTTACCATAGCAATTTAGTACTAAATTAGAATGATATTTAGTAAAAAGTAAAAATATTTTAAATTAATTAATAACCACAATTGGCTCACCAGCTATATCCATATTTGAAGTTGCACTTGAGCAAGCCAGATGTGCAGATTTTTAATGTACTTACTTCTTTACATATAGGGGCATATTTATCAAAGCATCAACTGAAAATACACTTGAATCCCGCGTCATATTTGTCGCGAGATTGATCCACCGTAGTTATCAAAGCGCCAAGATAGGCAAATGTTGAAATTTATGACGTAATATACACTCCCGCAATCTCAATACAATGCAGATCGATGCTTGCATCATTACAGATGTTTTGAATTCAGATTCGACTCTATTTGACCCTTTTCCAAATCTATCAAACATTTAACAGGTACGCTTGCGTCTATTCTGATGCAGCGTACCTAGTTTTCAATCTGCCACCTTTGAGGCCGCGGATGCCATAGAAATCAATGGGACTCTGAAAACACAGAAAGTTTATGTTCGATGCTGCAAGAGAATGAAGTATATTACATAATAAAAGTTAATTAGAAACTCTATTAAAATTGTATACCATTTCTAAATAAAACAATATTATTGCTCCACATTTGGTGCAATAGTAGACATAGGGATAAAAATTAAAAATACATTACTACTTATGGATTATTTTACATTATGTAATTTATCTCTCTTTGTTGAAAAGTTTTGCCCCAAACTTGTTGCACTAATAGATATAGAGATAAAAATTAAATAAATACACAACATAATATAGCTAACTTCCTTTTTATTTTTTGTGAAAAATCTATTTGCACCATGTTTAAGCCATGTAATACAAGTCCCACTCTCCACTCTGCACCAAATTTGACGTAACACTTTTTGCACCAATTATGACGCAAACTACTAAACAACCCACACACTAATCAATTTTTCAACCACTTTTGATTGGAATATGCATAATCACATGATTTATGAAATCAGCCAATCTGATTCAAATATACATTTTAAGCTATCACTAACGTATTAAAATGCTTGATACTTGTATCATTGATCACTCATCAGAAGTTGTAAGTGTCATTTGTTACATTGTGTATTATACTTTGAAAGTATGTACTGTATATGTGAAATTAGTAATGCTAACATTACAGTGTAATATTTTAGACAAGGATTTTAAAATTTGAATTGATGTTTGATATAATCTTAAACTGATAGCTCAAAGGGATAGCCCGCCTAACATTAAACTGTCATTATTCAGATACAAAGAAACAGATGTATATATAACAATATACGGTAAAGCGCTATAAACTCATCCCAAAATATATGATATAATAATAATCCTGTATGTAATAGGTCAAAATCGGATATATACCAATAAAATAATTAACAGAATTAACAGCATATGGGTACACCGGTAGCTGGATTATACATACAGCCAGTACACAGGTACTCACAAAGTCCAGAGTCCAAATAGGTGATAATTTAGTCCAAAATGTGTCTCCAAAGTCACAGAGAGAGATGAACAAAAAGTGTGTTTGGTCCCGCTGCTCCTCTAAGACGAACTTCCAAAGTTCCCAAGAGACTATACACAAAAGAGAAAAAGAGAGGAGCGCCGACTCAAATGTAGGGATAAAACAATTTATTATAACATAAAAAACGGTTCAAAAACACTCACAAGATAGAAGGGGTACAGTTCATATCAAGGCCGTCTGCCGTGAATATTCCCCTGATGTCAGTTCACAATTACTCCGATGTTAGGAGATGTGTAGTCAAGGTGTTGAAGTCTCACGCTGTGTAACCAGTCCTTACCAAACCGCTCTGCAGTCGCGGGTGGTGACGTAGAGTTCAGCGTGCAGTCTCCGTTATTGAGAGTGAATCAATGCACTACGGATCCCTTGTGGGGACAAAAGAAGTAGCGAGCCTGTATCTTTCTTCTACGCGTTTCGTCCTGATCGACAGGACTTTGTCAAGAAACATTATTCAGATACAGCAGAAATTAAAATCACCTCTTTACTGTCATGCTATTTTCAGTGTATTTCTTCCTTCTCTTGAATTTATTTTTCAGTAAAAAATGTCATTTTATATGCCAGCCCATTTTATAACACCTGTGCAGGGGTGTTTTTTTAAACTAGATTGCAATCAGGAGGGGTTATACAGGTACAGAGAGAAAACTGGCCCAGCTCTTAAAAAATCCATTCATTGCAAATAAATACATATAATACCCTGATTACATGCTATATTCACAATTATTTCTGCCCAGAATAATAATAAATTTACACTATATACATATAGTGCTATAAATTAACACAGAGATATGACAGACAACATTGTTTAGAACAAAAAAGGAAGGAACTTAGGGACATGTAAATATGTTTGCAAAAGATTTCTGACATACCACACACACACACACGAAACAGCTGTCCTGGGATTGGTCTGAGTCACTGTACTAACCATAGCTAAGCATAAAGCTGTGTAATGCAGCAGTGCTATGGCATAAAGGGAAGTCTGTCTTAAAAAGCAGGCTAAGTAAAAAGGTGAGTCATTGTGAACCTCATTTGCATATCTTACCCAGATTCCTTTGCTGCATTGGAAACAGTGTAGTCAGAGAGTTTCTAGGTTTAAAGCAAGTCTTCTGACTTGTTTAGATTTGTAAATGGTTTACACAATGAGTTATTTTCTCTATATATTTTATATTTAGTGGAGGATTTTAAACTCACTTTTCGCCTCCATATAATTTTAATTGTTGTTGAATTTCCCCCAGAAATTAACTTTACCAAGCAGTGATTCAACCTACTCCCAGCTGATGAGTGGCAAAAACCACGAAACAGCTGTCCTGGGATTGGTCTGAGTCACTGTACTAACCCTAGCTAAGAATAAAAGCTGTGTAATGCAGCAGTGCTATGGCATAAAGGGAAGTCTGTCTTAAAAAGCAGGCTAAAAGTAAAAAGGTGAGTCATTGTGAACCTCATTGCATATCTTACCCAGATTCCTTTGCTGCATTGGAAACAGTGTAGTCAGAGAGTTTCTAGGTTTAAAGCAAGTCTTCTGACTTGTTTAGATTTGTAAATGGTTTACACAATGAGTTATTTTCTCAATATTTTGTATTTAGTGGAGGATTTTAAACTCACTTTTTGCCTCCCCATAATTTGAATTGTTGTTATATATATATATATATATATATATATATATATATATATATATATATACAGTATATATATATATATACAGTATATATATATATACAGTATATATATATATACACAAGTATGAACAAAGATATATGTACACATTCTAGCATAAATTATCATTTATAAAAAAAAACATAAGATAAAAGCATATCAGGACTTCTAGAAATACAAATACACATTAATTTATGTGAAAGTATCATATAACAGATATTTTTGTATAACAAATAAATATAAAAATAACTTTCTATTAAATATTGTTTGTTGAGGTATAAATCTATCCATTTCTTGGACATTAACAGATGAAAAATAAAAGATTAGCTTTAGAGAAATGTGCTTGTTCATGGACAGTAATGAAATGGTATAAATAAAGTTGGGAAAAACCCGAATAACCGTGTCATTGCGCCGTACTTCACGCGCGTGTTTTTGATGGGGGTATTATATAAATAAGGGGATCGTATGTGGATCTGCGTCAGCGATGTCTGGCGAGTGTATTGACGCCGGCAAATGCACTGAGATTGACGCTTTGATAAATATGCCCCATAGTAAAGATTGTATTTATAATTAACATACCTAAATGAGTAAAAGCATCTTATTTTACATCTTATTTTACACTTGAATTACCCTATAAACAATGCATTAATAATAATAAAAAACAACCTTGGAGTATTGAGACAGTGATATATCTTTCTGAACTGGCTATAGTTCCATAATTTATCTTTAGTTCATTTATTTGTATCTCACTACTGAGCTAT
Organism: Bombina bombina; assembly: GCF_027579735.1. Taxonomy (NCBI): domain Eukaryota; kingdom Metazoa; phylum Chordata; class Amphibia; order Anura; family Bombinatoridae; genus Bombina; species Bombina bombina. The sequence goes on along the minus strand of NC_069502.1, from coordinate 736,392,289 downwards.
TTGTTATTTTACTTACTGAGTTTTATCCCTGATGACTTGAAACATGCTAGAACACCTCTCCCTCAATTGGATGGGGCAAGGTTTCTCCTTCCTTGTCTCCCTGTGTGACCAATTTTATACATCATGTTTTATTTGTACTGTTACTTCACACTTCTAGTTTACATTTTTTTGCAAGTTACCCTTCATCTAATAAAGCTGATTCAACTGAATAATTTCCAAAGTTTTATTAATTCTATATGAGCACAGCCCTGACTTTGCATGCAAAACTGTTTGTGTAATAGACATTTCCTTTGGAGATTCCCGAAGGGTGTGAGGAAAAATCTGAAAGATGCAAAGATAATTACTGAGAAAAAATAACATTCTATTTTTACATGATGAGGCTTACTCTTCACTGTGTAAATTTTTGAAGCACATCTTGATGAATGACATCTAGAAGTAGGTTTTAATTTCCATTCCAATGCTGGCTTCCAATTAGGATTTATGTGTGAAAGCAGCTATATTTTCAAAAGTATAAGTTATAAAGCCTTGTGTTTACTTTTTAATATCATCAGTTGCTTACAAAACTGTCAACTGTCAGAGCAGTCTTTTGTGACTAAAACTTGTGTAACAGACTATTTAAAAATGTATTTTCTGCCTCCAGTATCTAAGAATGGAAGACAGTAGGGGGAATCCAAAGCTGAATAGGTTACTAAAATATTCATAGTTTTGAAAACAGGCTTCATAAAATTGGGATAAATTATTCTGCCATGTTATTTACAGAATCTAAAAAGCAACACAAGGTAATGTTGTAAAAAAAAAAAAAGTTTTTTTAGAAGGCATAGTAGCATAAAATTAAATTTTCCATAAATAAAAATATAATGTCAAGGCTATATGTAAGTATAATGTACATAAAACTGATAACATTTAAAGTCTTGGGTATATATTGCATTATTTTATTGCTTATGCAGATATCACAATATTTTAGAACATTAATGTTTAACATACTTTTGTTTCCAGAAATATTATAAATTCCCTATGTAGTTGCATATGAATGTGTTTCAAGTTTAATATGCATGGGCCCATGCCATAAACGCTTTCCATTGACAGGCAAATGATAAAGAGCCAAGGTCATTTTCAAAGGAATTACATTTTGTTACACATTTTGTTTGCTATTTTTTAAAACATGGTACAATTTGATTAAATATTTAGTAGAGGGACAGTTGATTTTTATAATTAAGGTTAATTGTCCTTTGACAATTGCAGTCAACTTTTTTTTTGTTCCATCTAAAAATGGGCATTTCAAAATGTATTTAAAATTTTTCTATTTTATTTTCTCCAAGTTAAGACAGATGTCCTTATCAGTCTATATGGAATAATAGAAAGTTCAAAACCAATACTTCAGTATTAGTTTCAAATTAAACAGCTTTTTTTTCTAACTTTAATTTAGACAGTCCAAAATATATTAAATCAATACATTATACAGGTGTCCTACACAGACATAGTATCAAGTTACATTGTGTCAACATAAATGATACAAATATACCCAGTGCCACTATTAGAACTTAATAAAATGGTTCTAACCCTCCTTGGATAATTGTATATAATACTATAATGCCTAATACAAAGCAAAACAAGCAAACAAAAACAAAAATGTCCTCTCTTTCACAAGTATTTAGTTATTTCAGAAAGATCCTACCAGTTGATCTTAAAACCAAAGTTACATTTGTAGAAGTCATATTTGTAGAATATTTTCAATGATCTATGTATTTCAATAATTTATGTTGGCTTATTTCCATCCGACTCCTTCCGATGGAGCATTAAAAATATAAAGACCTCTAGTCGGTCCTTCTAAAAGATGAATAGTATTTCTAAATGGAGGTAGAATTTGCCCTTCAATATTGTTTGTTAAGGTTACAATGAATGGCAGCCATTTTTTAAATAAACCCTCTCATTCTTTTTCCATATATTCTGTCTGGGATTTACAATGTCTCTCATTCAAAGAGGGATTGCTTGGTTATTCTGCGCTGGACTGGACTTTTTAGACAGGACCAGACTTATATACTTCTCTGTGAAAGGCACATGCTAGGCAGAAAGAGGCTCCTAGGGTGGTAACTAGCCATAGAAAAAGCTATTAAGATATTGTCTATTCCCTGCTATGAAATATTCTCTCTTTTTGTTTATGCAATTTTTGATCTTTAAAGAAGTCTCCCTAAGGGTGATGGTAGAGAACCAGATTTGGACCTGTTGCTCAATGTGCCTAGAGAGTTATTTTTTGTGAAATTCACATACTGGACAAACAGAGGCTGCTTTTAGGGTGGTAACTAGCCACAATACAAGCTCTTATGCTAATATTAATTTCCTGGTTTGAACACTTCTCTCTTTTTGTGTATGCAAATTATAATCGTTGGGGAAGTCTCCCTAAGGGTTATGGCAAGAAACCAGATGTGGACCCTTTGTGTCTACAGGGATAAGGCTGCATCTCACTGACAAGGCCTACACTAGGCTGACATGGGGTTTGCCATGTCTTTTGTTCAGAGAGGGATTGCCTAATATTTTGGAGCTGGACAGTATACTTTTTAGTCAGGACCAGACTGATACACTGCAGGAGAGGTCTGATTTGAACAGCCAATAGAATTTCAGAAGCTCTCATCCTATTGGCTGTTTTGAACAGCCAATAGGATTTCAGTAGCTCTCATCCTATTGGCTGATATGAATTTCCAAAATCAAATCAGCCAATAGGAATGCAAGGGATGCCATCTTAAATCGCGTACCTTGCATTATAGATTCAGTGTACAGCGGCAACCATATGAAGAGGATGCTCCGCGCCGGAGGTCTTCAGGATGGACCCGCTCCGTGTCACCGGGATGAAGATAGAAGATGCCACCTGGATGAAGATAGAAGAGGCCACCTGGATGAAGACTTCTCGCTGCCTGGATGAGGACTTTGCCGCATGGATGAAGATAGAAGAGGCCGTCTGGATGAAGACTTCTCGCCGCCTGGATAAAGACTTTGCCGCCTGAAAGACACAGAGGAACCGGGCAGACCAGACAACCAACCCCAAATGAGTGATAGAAATGTTAATGCTCTGGGACAACAAATTGCATCCACTGGTTTAGTATGTTTTATAGCAGATGGTAACTGATTGTAATCGAGCTTTACTCTTAAAATATGCGGCTATCTCTGCGCAGAATACAGTTCTGAAGAATCAGTCTGCCCTAATACCAAAATATGCTATAAGTGATTAAGCTGTCTGCGCTACACCCAAAATGTAACTAACCGCCTGCTCCCCAGGTGTACTGTAGATATGTATATTTGATGTGATCCCCATGGAGAGGCTTGAGATGCAGCATAGGCCCACAACCCCATTAGTTGTAAATTAACAAAAAGGGGTCGGTAGAAATAGTAATATCTATCTGGTAACTAGAAAGATTCCCCCTCCTTCCCCCTCCTTTAATATACTGTACAACCTGCGAGTAGCGCAGATGTCTATGAATGCCCAGCTTGCCCTAATATAACTTTATTGAAGAACCACGCCTCCCATTGTTGTTGTTATTTTTCAGCTATATTTAACTCAATAATGCACCTATGTCAGGAGTTTCCTAGTTAATGGGTACTTCATGTTTGATTGAGCCGTGAGACCCCACGGACTACTACCCTCATTGTTGATTGTTGTATGTTTATTTAGCGTATTGAAACAGATATACTGTTTATTATCTAGGTATCACTGATTGTATTATATATTCCTCTTTGTTTCGGGGGAGAGGGGTGCTGAACGCACAAAATCTTTAAATCCTACTCCCTCTCTCACTCTTAAGTCTATCACCCTCTTACTCTCACTTTTTTCTACACTCCCTTTCTTTCCCTCTCCCGCCCCCCCTCCCATTTTTTTTTCTCTCCTCCCCAGGATGGACAGACAGGAGAGTAGATTTTCTCAGCATAGCTTAACCTTTACAACGATCAATGCAAAGGGCTTCAATAACCCAGGTAAGTGATCCATTGCTTTTAAAGAATTTAATAACTTAAACAGCCATGTCTTATTTTTGCAGGAAATGCACTTTCGCAAAGGTAGGGAGCCCAAGTGGTATAGCAAACAGTTCCCTGCTGCCTTTTTTGCATCAGGTACATCTAAAAAATGCGGGGTGGGTATCCTACTTCATAACACAGTCCCTCTCAAAGTCACTCACACAGAAAAAGATCCGGAAAGGCAGTATATAATTGTGACAGGAACGTTGTATGACCACCCAATCACTCTATCCACAGTTTACACCCCAAATTCGAAACAACATAGATTCATTAAAAAGTTTTCTAAAGCCCTACTAGACCACACTAAAAGGCCTATATTTCTGGCTGGCGACCTCAATGTACCTCTCGAACCACAAATAGACACTTCCAGTGGGTCGACCAGTGTCCCAGATACAGTGATAAAGTCGATTAGGGCAATCATTTCAGAGTTTAATTTACACAATGTCTGGAGGTCAATAAATCCAGTCACGAGGGATTTTACTTACTATTCTCCCCCTCACAATAAGTATACCCGAATCGGCTATATCTTTGCGGACCCCATAGGGCTAGATATGGTCAGTGCCAGTTCAATCAGTTCGATATCTTGGTCAGACCATGCCCCTGTTTCATGCTTGGTGTTATGGCCTGACATTCCCCCTACTACTTACATTTGGAGGCTTGACGACTCTCTACTTGACCAGGAACTAATTAAAATTGATCTCCAGAGGTCTCTGACTGACTATATAACAGACAATGACCCGTCACACACCTCCTTGCCCACTATGTGGGAAGCCCATAAGTGCGTGATGCGCGGTGAATACGGCTAGGCTCCGCAAACAATACAGGACTAAGCATTCAGGTCTCCTTAGTGACTTGACAGTTCTAGAACACATACATAAAGAGGACCTTCGTAATGTAGAATTGGAGACCAGACTGGCGCAGGTTAGAATGGACCTTAAGCAACATCTTCTAGAGGCCTACCAGCGTAAGATGTTCTCGGTTAAACAGCACTATTATGAGGGGGGCAACAAGCCCGGTAAACTACTGGCCCGTTCGCTATGCAGACAGCAGCTAAAATCTTATATTCATTATATCAAGGCGACAGATGGAACTGTGATAAAGCATAATAAAGGAATAGCTGATGCGTTTAGTGCATACTACACAGTTTTATATAATATTAATGACAAGACAAAGACTCAGCTGCAGCAGCCGGAGAGAAAACAGGCCATTGATCTATACCTCTCCACAATTAATTTGCCAAAGCTTGATGTTGAGGACGCTAACAAATTAGATGCTTTAATCACTCATGAAGAACTAAAATTAGCAATTAAGGACTTACCGAAAAGTAAAAGCCGTGGACCTGACGGATTGACCCCAAAATACTACAAGACTTTTTTCAGACAGACAGCCCCTATAATGCTACAGTTATTTAATGACTTGATAGAGAACCCTAACCTCAGCTCCCCAATGCTAGAGGCCCATATCTCGGTCGACTGGCTGTTCCTTCGTCGAGTTATGAAAGCCATGAATTTCAGAAATGCGTTTACGAACATGGTCTTCGCGCTATACTCCAACCCAAATGCTTGAGTCAGGGTAAATGGAACATTATCTAGCACAATTAAAATCACCAATGGCACACGACAGGGGTGTCCCCTGTCACCACTTCTCTTTGCCCTATAAGTTGAGGCATTGGCGCAGAGGGTTAGAGAAAATGATATGATTAAGGGGATGCAGGTAGGAGAGACAGAGTATAAACAGGCATTGTATGCAGATGATATTCTGTTCACTTTGTCGAACCCAGACACATCTGTCCCTGAACTCTTGAGTGAAATACACACATATGGTACCCTGTCTAATTTCCATCTGAATCTCTCTAAATCAGAACTACTGAACATTTTCGCCCCATCAGAGCAAATACAAAACCTACATACAACATATGGTATCCAGATTGCCCCCACCAAATTGAAGCACCTGGGAATACATATCACCCCAGACCCCCAAGGCCTATTCAAGGCCAATTATTTAGGTTTGAAGGAAGAATTAATAAGGGACCTCTCATCTTGGAGGAACAAAACATTCTCGTGGTTAGGCAAAATTGGGGTCATCAAAATGAACATCCTCCCCTGCATTCTGTATTTATTACAAACTTTACCTATACAGTTGCCAAAAGACTTCCTACCAAACTTACAAACAATTCTGGGGCAGTTCGTCTGGAGGGGCACTAAACTGCGGGTTCCAAGGAAAACTATGTACCTGGCGAAAGATAGAGGGGGACTTGGGTTCCCTAATTTAATCAATTACCGATGCGCAATATTGTTACAGAGGTTGGTCGAATGGTCACAAAATGGCACACACAAGGCTTGGGTACGTTTAGATGGCCAAATATTCCAAATAAAAAACATGGGCACGCTGGCTTGGATCACTCCCGGGCTGCGCCCTAAGAGCCTGAATAATTACCCCCTCTCCGCGGAAATATTGCGCGAGTGGGTCAGATCTGTGAGTACAATTATGCATTTGTCTTCTAGATACTCTCCCTTGACATCGATCATAGAGAATCCAGAATTGCCTTATAGCTCATTAGGCTCACGTTTCAGTGACCCATACAGCCTAAGAAATGGCACATTGCATTTTACAATGGAAAGCGGCAAAATGGCTCCCAAGCACACTTGGTGGAAAGATGTGGTGAGATCTTCTCCTCATGGTTGAGGTATCACCAACTCCATAACTATCTTCTACATCATCGTCACAAAGAACATGTTTTAAGAGCACTTACTACATTTGAACACCTATGCACAGCACCCACACCAACACGATGGCTTATTTCCTTAGTATATAAATTACTGCCTACACCCACAGAACAGCAGCTCCCCACGTACACGATAGCCTGGAGTAAGGACTTAGGTACAGAGATAGATCAAGAGACTTGGCTCAGGTCATACCAAGATACAAAATGCTCGTCGGTCTCGGCAGCAGTACAGGAAACACATTTAAAGTTGCTATGCAGATGGTACCTAACGCCAACAAGGCTCCATGTGTATTTTCCTGTGGCAAGCCCATTGTGTTGGAAGGGGTGTGGAGAACACGGCTCCTTTCTGCACATATGGTGGGCATGTCCTAAGTTGGAGGGGTTCTGGCCTAGAGTGCTGGGCCTCATGTCTGATAAACTACAAACCACTATCCCTAATACTCCGGAGACGTTGCGTCTCCTTAACTTAACCAAAATTAGGGAAATACACAAAAGGTCCTTGCTCCTCATTACGATTGCGGGTGCTAAAAGGTTAATCCCTACAAGATGGAAATCTGTTACTGCTCCAACAGTCGGAGAGTGGTCCGGCTCAGTGGAAGACCTGCTGCAGCTGGAGAGGTTCCACTATTTTAAAATCAACTAACTAGGCACCCATGAAATGATGCTGTCCACCTGGAGACGAGAGGCTGTATAAAGAGTGATTGAAGTTACAATCACTCATTTGGTTCCCCCCTTTTTTTTTTTTTTTCCTTTCTCTCCCCCCCCCTTGTCCTTCATCCTCCTTTTCTACTTTTCTCCAGCTGTAAGTGTGTCCCCTCCCCCTCTTCCTGGGAAACTTTCAATGTGTATAACCTAGAGCATGTTTTATTTTCTGTTATAGTTCTTTGCAAAAATGTTAAAAAATAACTCAAGCATTTATATACAGTGTACTCAATATTTTCTTTCCCGAATGGCCTCTGCAGCATCCTTAGGATAATTGCATCCTAGTTGAAGGACAATTACTTTTAGAGACTATAAGCTGCAACCTTCAGGTACAAGAGAAAATGTGCATGTGTTAAATCATGACCAATTTTGTTTTTTATTTGTATACACTGTAGTTTTTGTTATATTTACTCTGATTTCTGACTTAATAAAGCTTGATTGAAAATAAAAAAAAAAGACTTTGCCGCCTGGATGAAGATCGTTCAAGCGGGACTTCAAAAACTGTAAGTGGATCTTCGGGGGTTAGTGATAGGTTTTTTTAAGAGTTTTTTTGGCTGGGTTTTTTTTTAAGTTCAGGGTTTGGGCTTTCGTAAAAAAACTAAATGGCAAATTTCAGGGCAAAGCAAAATAACTAAATGCCCTTTTAAGTGCAATGCACATACAAATGCCCTTTTCAGGGCAGTGGGTAGATTATGTTTTTTAGATATTTTTTTTTATTTTGTGGGTTTGGGGGGGGGCGTTTGTCATGTTAGTGGGACTTTGTATTTTTTTTCAGGTAAAAGAGCTGTTTAACAGGACACTGCCCTACAAAAGGCCCTTTTAAAGGCTATTGGTAGCTTATTCTAGATTATGTTTTTTATTTTGGGGTGGGGTTTTTTTTAAAATGGGTATTAGAATAGGAATAATTTTTATTATTTTTGATAATTTGTTTGTTATTTTGTGTAATGTATTTTTTTCGTTTGGGTTGGTTTTTATTTTTAGATTAGGGCTTGGGTATTTCACAAAAGAGCTGAATGCCCTTTTAAGGGCAGGAAAAAGAGCTAAATGCCCTTTTAAAGGCAATGCCCATACAAATGCCCTTTTCAGGGCAATGGGTAGATTAGGTTTTACTTTATTTTTATTTTGTGGGTTTTGGGGGTGGGGGTTTGTATACTTTTAGGGGGTGTATGTTTTGTTTTGTAGCAAAAGAGCTGTTAACTTTAGGGCAATGCCCTACAAACGGCCCTTTTAAGGGCTCACAAAAACATAATTTATGTAAGAACTTACCTGATAAATTCATTTCTTTCATATTGGCAAGAGTCCATGAGCTAGTGACGTATGGGATATACAATCCTACCTGGAGGGGCAAAGTTTCCCAAACCTCAAAATGCCTATAAATATATCCCTCACCACACCCAGAATTCAGTTTAACGAATAGCCAATAAGTGGGGCGATAAAGGAAGGAGTAAAAAGCATCAACAAAGGAATTTGGAAATAATTGTGCTTTATACAAAAAAATCATAACCACCATAAAAAAGGGGGTGGGCCTCATGGACTCTTGCCAATATGAAAGAAATTAATTTATCAGTTAAGTTATTACATAAATTATGTTTTCTTTCATGTAATTGGCAAGAGTCCATGAGCTAGTGACGTATGGGATAGCAATACCCAAGATGTGGAACTCTACGCAAGAGTCACTAGAGAGGGACAAAATAAAAACCTACCAAAAACTGCTTCCGAAGAATTTAGTAAATGTATACAAAGAAGACCAAGTTGCTGCTTTGCAAATCTGATCAACTAAAGCTTCATTCTTAAACGCCCAGGAAGTGGAAACTGATCTAGTAGAATGAGCTGTAATTCTCTGAGGCGGGGCTTGATGTGACTCCAAATAAGCTTGATGAATCAAAAGCTTTAACCACGATGTCAAAGAAATAACACTACACTATACTTAAATAAATTAATCCTATTTAAAACTAAATACTTACCTGTAAAATAAACCCTAAGATAGCTACAATATAAATAATAATTATATTGTAGCTATTTTAGGATTTATATTTATTTTACAGGTAACTTTGTATTTATTGTAGCTAGTTAGAATAGTTATTAAATAGTTATTAACTATTTAATAACTACCTAGCTAAAAGAAATACAAAATTACCTGTAAAATAAATCCTAACCTAAGTTACAAATAAACCTAACACTACACTATCATTAAATTAATTAAATAAATTAGTTACAAATAACTACAATTAAATTAAATAAACTAACTAAAGTACAAAAAATAAAAAAAGCTAAGTTACAAAAAATAAAAAAATAAGTTACAAACATTTAAAAAATATTACAACAATTTTAAGCTACTTACACCTAATCTAAGCCCCCAAATAAAATAACAAAGCCCCCCAAAATAAAAAAATGCCCTACCCTATTCTAAATTAAAGTTACCAGCTCTTTTACCTTACCAGCCCTTAAAAGGGCCTTTTGCGGGGCATGCCCCAAAGAATTCTGCTCTTTTGCCTGTAAAAAAAAAATACAACCCCCCCAACATTAAAACCCACCACCCACATACCCCTAATCTAACCCAAACCCCCTTAAATAAACCTAACACTACCCCCCTGAAGATCATCCTACCTTGAGTCGTCTTCAGCCAGCCGACCCACTGATGGAAGCGAAGAGGAGATCCGGAGCGGAAGAAGTCATCATCCAGGCGGCGCTGAAGAAGTCTTCCATCCGATGAAGTCATCATCCAGGCGGCGCTGAAGAAGTCTTCCATCCGATAGAAGTCTTCATCCAGGCGGTGTCTTCAATCTTCATCCATCCGGAGTGGAGCCATCTTCAGACGAGCCGACGCGGAGCCATCCTCTTCTTCCCGACGACTAACAACGAATGGATATTCCTTTAAGGGACGTCATCCAAGATGGCGTCCCTTCAATTCCGATTGGCTGATAGGATTCTATCAGCCAATCGGAATTAATGTAGGAAAAATCTGATTGGCTGATTGAATCAGCCAATCAGATTGAAGTTCAATCTGATTGGCTGATCCAATCAGCCAATCAGATTGAGCTTGCATTCTATTGGCTGTTCCGATCAGCCAATAGAATGCGAGCTCAATCTGATTGGCTGATTGGATCAGTCAATCGGATTGAACTTCAATCTGATTGGCTGATTCAATCAGCCAATCAGATTTCTCCTACCTTAATTCCGATTGGCTGATAGAATCCTATCAGCCAATCGGAATTGAAGGGATGCCATCTTAGATGACGTGCCTTAAAGGAATATCCATTCGTCATTAGTCGTCGGGAAGAAGAGGATGGCTCTGCATCGGCTCGTCTGAAGATGGCTCCGCTCCGGATGGATGAAGATTGAAGACGCCGCCTGGATGAAGACTTCTATCGGATGGAAGACTTCTTCAGCACCGCCTGGATGATGACTTCATCGGATTGAAGACTTCTTCAGCGCCGCCTGGATGATGACTTCTTCCACTCCAGATCTCCTCTTCGGTTCCATCGGTGGGTCAGCTGGCTGAAGACGACTCAAGGTAGGATGATCTTCAGGGGGGTAGTGTTAGGTTTATTTAAGGGGGGTTTGGGTTAGATTAGGGGTATGTGAGTGGTGGGTTTTAATGTTGGGGGGGGTTGTATTTTTTTTTTACAGGCAAAAGAGCAGAATTCTTTGGGGCATGCCCCGCAAAAGGCCCTTTTAAGAGCTGGTAAGGTAAAAGAGCTGGTAAGTTTTTAATTTAGAATAGGGTAGGGCATTTTTTTTATTTTGGGGGGCTTTGTTATTTTATTAGGGGGCTTAGATTAGGTGTAAGTAGCTTAAAATTGTTGTAATATTTTTAAATGTTTGTAACTTATTTTTTTTATTTTTTGTAACTTATCTTTTTTTTATTTTTTTGTACTTTAGTTAGTTTATTTAATTTAATTGTAGTTATTTATAACTAATTTATTTAATTAATTTAATGATAGTGTAGTGTTAGGTTTAATTGTAACTTAGGTTAGGATTTATTTTACAGGTAATTTTGTATTTCTTTTAGCTAGGTAGTTATTAAATAGTTAATAACTATTTAATAACTATTCTAACTAGCTAAAAAAAATACAAAGTTACCTGTAAAATAAATATAAATCCTAAAATAGCTACAATATAATTATTAATTATATTGTAGCTATCTTAGGGTTTATTTTACAGGTAAGTATTTAGTTTTAAATAGGATTAATTTATTTAAGTATAGAATATAGAATTTGCAAAGACATTTTACAAGCCTCACACCTAACCTCAGACTCCAGATTTGCAGACATTTTACAAGCCTCACACCTAACCTCAGACTCCAGATTTGCAAAGACATTTTACAAGCCTCACACCTAACCTCAGACTCCAGATTTGCAAAGACATTTTACAAGCCTCACACCTAACCTCAGACTCCAGATTTGCAAAGACATTTTACAAGCCTCACACCTAACCTCAGACTCCAGAATTTGCAAAGACATTTTACAAGCCTCACGCCTAACCTCAGTCTCCAGATTTGCAAAGACATTTTACAAGCCTCACACCTAACCTCAGACTCCAGATTTGCAAAGACATTTTACAAGTCTCACACCTAACCTCAGACTCCAGATTTGCAAAGACATTTTACAAGCCTCACACCTAACCTCAGACTCCAGATTTGCAAAGACATTTTACAAGCCTCACACCTAACCTGAGACTCCAGAATTTGCAAAGACATTTTACAAGCCTCACACCTAACCCCAGACTCCAGATTTGCAAAGACATTTTACAAGGTAATTCACCTGACTGGCCTCTCTCCAATCAAGATACTGAGTACAATTATTCCTTATTTCTGTTGGGCTATGATGGAATTATTTTTAAATCTCATTGTAATATTCCAATCTTTGTCTCCAATCTTTGTTTCCAAACTTCTTCTCCCCCTCTGCTGTGTCTCAAACTCCTCCTCCCATGTTTACACTCTCTCTTTTCACAGCCTCACACCTAACCTCAGACTCCAGATTTGCAAAGACATTTTACAAGCCTCACACCTAACCTCAGACTCCAGATTTGCAAGCACAAACCCACCAATCCTTCTCAACCACCACCCACCCTATTGTTTACCTTAATATATACACACACCTAACAGTAATTATGTGCAGCTATCACTAATAATCCAGGATAGAGAAATCACTTCAGACTCACAGCCGTTGTACTGACATTTTACCACATTCTTCTACTCTTTTCCAAATCTCACTTACTCAGTCACCACACACTCCCCCCCCCATGTCATCACTCACTCTCAGTTCACTCAGCCTTATATCAGACATTTTTTCTCCCTTACCTTCTGTGTCCATTCCCTCTTTTTAGATTGTAAGCTTGAGAGCCTTTCTACCTGCAGGCCACTTTGTATTTAAAGTGAACTACTACTGATTGTGCTCAAGGGCAGGGCATTTCTCTCCTTTTGTATAACTGAATTATCACACCTACAACTGTTATTTACCCCTACTGTGCTTGTTTGTGTATTACTGTATCCCTGTAATGTTTTTTATTCTTTGTATAGCGCTGCGTAATCTGTTGGCGCTTTATAAATAAATTATAATAATAATAAAATAATAATAGTGTTAGGTGTAATTGTAACTTAGGTTAGTTTTTATTTTACAGGTAAATTTCTCTTTATTTTAGCTAGGTAGCTATTAAATAGTTAATAACTATTTAATAGCTATTGTACCTAGTTAAAATAAATTGAAATTTGCCTGTAAAATAAAAATAAATCCTAAAATAGCTACAATATAATTATTATTTATATTGTAGCTATCTTAGGGTTTATTTTAAAGGTAAGTATGTTTATTTTAAAGGTAAGTATTTAGTTTTAAATAGGATTAATTTATTTAATAAGATAAATATTATTTAGATTTATTTAATTAATATTTAAGTTAGGGGGGTGTTAGAGTTAGTGTTAGACTTAGGTTTAGGGGTTAATAATTTTATTACAGTGGCGGCGGTGTGGGGGGGCAAGATAGGGGTTAATAAACTTATTATAGGTTGCGGCGGTATAGGGGGGGCAGGATAGGGGTTAATAACTTTATTATAGGTGGCAACGGTATAGGGGGGGGCAGGATAGGGGTTAATAGGTATAATGTAGGTGGCGCCGGGGTCCGGGAGCGGCAGTTTAGGGGTTAATACATATATTATAGTTGCGGCGCAGACCGGGAGCGGCAGTTTTAGGGGTTAATACATATATTATAGTTGTGGCGGGGACCGGGAGCGGCGGTTTAGGGGTTAACATATTTAGTATAGCTTGCAGTGGGCTCCGGGAGCTTTATTTAGTTGCTGCGGTGTAGGGGGGACAGATTAGGGGTATTTAGACTCAGGGTACATGTTAGGGTGTTAGGTGTAGACAGCTCCCATAGGAATGAATGGGATGTCGGGCAGCAGCGAACATGAACTTTCGCTATGGTCAGACTCCCATTGATTCCTATGGGATCCGCCACCTCCAGGGTGGCGGTTTGAAAACCAGGTACGCTGGGCAGGAAAAGTGCCGAGCGTACCTGCCAGTTTTTTGATAACTAGCAAAAGTAGTCAGATAGTGCCGCACTTGTGTGCGGAACATCTGTAGTGACGTAAGAATCGATCTGTGTCGGACTGAGTCCGG